>NW_009910624.1:416-46619 GCF_000696875.1 Nestor notabilis
GGTTTCCAACAAGAAGCTAGACCACTTCTAGTCCCATCTCCTGTTTTTCCTTCGGTTAGCTGGCTACTTTGAAGTCTTAATTCTATTTTAGGAGTTAAACTAGTCCCTCCAAGTAGGTAAAGGTTTTTCATTGAAAGAGCTACTTAATGTTTGTTTGTTCTGTAAATAAAAGGATAGCACTAAACGTAAGTATGCATGTATATTTGATTCCAGTGTTGCACAGAGCAGGTGGGAAGTGAGAGAAGTGAGCAGTGCTCAAACATACATATTCTGCTGTCTGGGGGTAGTGGGATGGATCTGCACTGACTTACACAGTTAGTATAAATTACAACTGATCTGGCCTGCAGTCACTTCCATGCCTGTCTATGCTTTGTGGTACTGATGAGGAGCTACTTTACTGTTGTAAGCCCTTGACCTTTCACTTGTCTAAAGCAGTAAGTGTGAAATTTGTAACCAGCTATACTTTAGTGCAATTTCAGAGCACATCAAGATCATGGCAGGAGATGGACAAATTGAAGTGGATAGCATGAGAGCCAACACTACAGACTGAAATTCTAATATAATATCCTTAGAGAGAGGTTCATCTTTATTTTATACAGTATTGATATTGTTCAGTGTTTGGTACCATAATAAAATTATACCCATAAAAAGAATTCCACTTTCAAATGTTGCTCTTTTACTTTACGAGGAGAATTTAGCAAAATTCCATTCACTAAATAAAACCAACATACTAATTTATTTTCTCTACAACTTCATGGTCAGGAAGTTAAAATGGGTATGAACTTGTGAATGAGGGCTTGGCTTTATATATTTACACAGACATTAAAGTCTCTGTTCATCTTCATTATCATTATTATTAAAACATCATGTGGGGTTGCATCTGCATGCCAGTGTTTTTAGTAAGCAGCACTGCTTTCCCACTTCTTACAATCTATAGGCAATTCCCCTGCCCTTAGTCTACTTCAGTCCCTTGCAACAGCTCCATTAATTTCCTGCTTAGGCTGATATTTGATCAGAAACATCTATTCCTTTACTCTAACTTCCCCACTTACTGGGCATCATGTCTGTCCTTTACAGATTCCAGACTCCAATAATGCATCACTCACCCTTGATCATTTCAGGCCTCCAGTGTTGCTCTCCAGCATCTTCAAAACCTTTTGTTCTTCACCAGCCACTGTTGCCTAATAATTCTCCAGCTTTGTAAGCAATAGCAACAGCAATGAGGCAGGTCAAGTACTCCTCTACCCTGATGGTGTAATTATGAGGGTAGATGCACCAAGATAAACAGGCGAGGGGCCTGAGCAGCAAATGTAGTCTTGCTCAAGAGACAGATATGGCTGACAAAGGGCTTAGGGGAACCTGCCTCCTGTATCTAGTTAAATTTCAGCTCATCTGAAACTGGGAGCTTCATAGTGACTTGTGTACATAGATGCACTTCAACATGTCAGAGTGCTAGTAGAACTTAATGGCACTGACTTCCCTCAGGTGGGGTCTCCATTCTAACCTGTCGCCTAAGAGCTCCATTTAAGCTCATCTTGGGGCCTTCACTTATTGCTTGAGCTTTGCCTCGGACTTGCCTTCTCAATATGAACTTGTCTGGCAGTCTCAACTCTTTGTTGACCTGGCCGTCATCTCTGGGTCTGCCCTGCTCCATTGCAGAGAGCACTAGGATAGGCCCTTGGCTGATAAAGCCCTTGCTTAGCTGGCCTGCAGTGCCCTGGCCACAGCTGTAACCTAACAACTGGAACCTGGTATCGTCGAAGCTGTAAATCCATAATTAGATTAATGAGTAATTAGTTATTCTAATAGAATTTTTGATTCATTGGACCAGTGGCAGGATTTTGTAATAAATGCTAAGAGGGAAAAATAAGTAGCTACTCTAGTGTTAAGGCTTCATTGAAGACTACTTCTGTTCATACATTTTGACTTTGGAAAATAAAATTGGGCAATGAAGGTAATTTGGGAGTTCTTTATGCTGTATTCTTATATTACTGTAATAGATATTAAACCTTCAAAATTAATTACTCGTATCCCTGCAAAAGATAGTTTCTTATTCTAATTGGACAGTGTACATGAGTTCTGCAACAAATGTAGGTGGAATGATAACCAAGTCATAGCCTTGTTTAGCAGTCTTTTGTTTCAAACATAATTGGCATGCTACCAAATGCTCCTAAAAGTGCCATTAGTATGATATCTGAGAGATAATTAGGGGAAATCAGGAAGCAAATTTTCAAACTGATGAGTAATATCCTCACTGAAATTGGCTACTATGTACATAAATAAAGGTGAAGTATGACTCAAAATTAGGAATCAATATTTTGTTGCCACTGTAGTGCCTTAGTGTTATGATTCTGACCCAAACAGCCAGTGCCTTAGAATTGTGAATGTTCACAAGTATAATGGACTAATGCAACTGCTTGGACTAACATACCCATTTATTCATTCTTCTATATTATATAAAAAGAACACTTGCATGTAAGCTCAATATAGATGGAAAAAGTTACTTAATTTCCTTCTGTATCAGCTCTAGTTTTTTTATATACTGGGAAGACTGACGAGTATGGAGAGCTTAGTTTTGACAACCTGGAAAAAACAAGCTTAAATGCAACCCCAAATATGACTTAGCATGGAAATTTATTACAATTGTAAATAATACGCTTTTAAAAGGAAAAATACTGAATATTTAATACTGCAAATAAGTAGTATGTAGAATTATGCTCGAGGGCTCTTTTGCTATGTTGAGTGGATTTAATTTAATTTAGAAGGGCTGAAAAAAATAGTATACAGTTCACACTTTTCAGATCTACTGACTTTTTGTTGTAGAAAGGTGGAGAAAAAGCTGCATAACTACTTTTAAAAATCTTCTCAAATAATTGAAACAGGAGCAGAATTATACCATGTTCACCTTGCAAACAGCATAGCAGAAAGAACTGCTGTACTGATGGTACAAGGTGATTCCCTCATGTCCTGTGTAAGTAAAAAAACCCACATCATTATCATCAAACCTGCTCTTAAAATCACAGATTCATAGAATGGTCTGTGTTGGAAGTTACCTTAAAAAGTGCAACCATCCAGCCAATTCCTTATCCGCCAAGTGGTCCATCCATCAAATCCATGTCTCTCCAGCATTGAGACAAGGATGTCATAGAGGACAATGTCAAATGCCTTGCACAAGTCCAGGTATATGATGTCAGTCACTTTTCCCTGATCCACCAATGCTGTAACCCTGTCATAGATGGCCACCAAATTTGTCAGGCACAATTTGCCCTTACTGAAGCCATGCACCAATCAACCCCTTATTTTCCATGGGCCTTAGCACAGTTTTGAGGAGGATCTGCTCCTTGAACATGCCAGGCACTGAAATGAGACTATAGTTCCCCTGGTCTTCCTTTTTTTGCCATCACAACCAGTTAAAGAAGGGTATTTGTTGCTCTCTTTTTATCCCAAGAATTCTTAACAGGGTAATAGAAGATTTTTTCAGCATCCTTTGAAAGTCAAATATTCTGACACTTCAGGAGTTCTAAAATACGTATTATTGCAAAAGTATTAATTAGTTTCTTGCTTCATCACATCTAACTAGCTATCTGTACAATTACAGACAAACATATAAGTCTTGGTTCATAACTAAAAGGATTAATGCATGCCAGTGAAATGCTGTGTGTATCCTCCTACTGTGTAGAGTAACCCTTTGGGCATTTTTCCTTTATATTTGCAGTCAGGTTTTGTTGTAGAAGTGAACTGCATATATGATTCAAATGGGCTCCAGGCAGATGCTCAGACTTTTCTTGAAAACATATAAAGGCTTCAGGGAAACATCTTCCCTTGCTGATCCTAAAAGCTCCACTTGCATGTTTTCATATGGAATATCCTTAGAATCTTGTTCACAAACACAGAGAGAACTGAGAAGCAGAGCTGAGTGGTTCTGGCACCCTAAGGGTTTCTCATATAATAACCATGAGGAGAAGGCTCTTGTGTACATAGCAATGTGTTACAAATAATGGAAGATATCTTACTATTCTTAACTGCTTGGCAGTGCTCTGCTCTGGGGTTTTACTCTGCTCTGTTATAAAGCCAGGTATTAATTTTGGACTTGATTGACATTTCTGCAATTTAGATTAATCTGTAACTACAAGTTATAAACGCTTTGGGCTAAAAGCTTTTATTTAGAAACAAAATACCTCATATTTATTCATAAACTAATAGTAGTAGTAGGTGTAACAAATGGTAACAATTCTTAATTTGAAACATCTTGTGATTTCATAGCTGCTTTATGGAAGAAAATGCTGCCTTTGGTGAAATTATACTAACAAGTTAAATTTATCACAACATAGCACTGCTAAATAAAAGCTGGTTTATGTTTATCTAAATTTTCATTTAGATAATAGTGATGGTAGGGTAAGGGTGGGAGAAAGTACTTTTTAAACTAGTATCTAAAACCATTGGTAAATGGAGGTGCATTCAAGTGTTATTTTCCATCTAGATGCAGGGTCAGTGTAACTGGAAGTGATACATTTCTTCATTTGTTTTGCTGAAGTTCAATTTTATCTGTAACTTTGCAGGGTGCCTCCTATATAATTTGATTATAGTCAGTCATGTCTTTCTGTCCATCCCCTGTCTTGTTATTTCTTCCAGGGTGGTCTGCATTTCAGACTTTGTGATGGGATGTTATTTTGGTTTCCTTATGTTTCTTTTTTCTCCCTCACCGCTTCCATTCTCTTTAGAGGCAGAAACTCCAGCCTACTTTCATGTATTCATGTACAAGATGCTTTACCTGTCAAATTCTAGTTTAGAGCCCTAATTCAGGTCTTCATTGAGCTTTCTTATCATGTTGTCCCCTATGTAGCAAAGCAATTTCCATGCCTGTAAATACATTCTAGTACCTGCATCCACCACGATGCTCAGGACAACCCTACTCTTGGAATATTACTGCTTTTAAAAATGGACTTTCTTTGTCAGACCTCTTACATGTGTTGTATAATCATGCTTTTTCTATGACTCCTAACTGGATTGCAACAGAAGTTCTGTCTTCTGATTTTTCTCTCTTAACCTTTTCTGCAGGTGTGTTACATATTCAATCCTTAATATTATTTCTCCTTGTCTACCCATCTGCTATTTTATCTGCTTCTTCCTCTCTGCTGGATTCTGTGCAGACTTCCCATCCCCCGTCCGCTCCTTTAAACTCTCCCCCATAGCTCTGTCTATCCTCTCAGTCGGTGCATTTGTGACCCTTCTGTTCAGATGGAACCCGTCCCACCTATATAGGCTCCATCTGTTCAAAAATGTCCCACAAACCTAAAAGGGGACAGAGGAAGTTCTCCTCTACAGAATTGACGTCACTAGGTGGAATTCTCCTGGGGTTCTGGCCCCGGAGCGTTGATAGCATTTATGAACAATAAAAAGGCTTCTTGCTGAAAGGAATTCCTGCAAACAATGTTACCACAATATCTACCTATTTGCATGTATACTTCTCAGGATCTGATCCAAAGCCTAAGTCACTGGGGATTTTCCACTGATCTCAGTGGACTTTGGATCAAGCCTTCGTTTCACAAATATGTGCGTTCAAATGACAGCTTTAAAAAATAGCAACTTCTGCCAAGACAAGAGTGTTTAATAACTCCAAAGCAATTCTCTTTACTAAAAGAAAAAATCTGGCAACTGAGAAAACAAAATATTACAGAGATACTTCTTTGGGAAACCATTACTATCAATATCTCTGTATATACTGAGACCTAGTGAAATTAAATCTTGTAGATATGATGCAACCTCTTGTCAGTGAAGTGATTTTCTTGGTCATTCTCCAAATGCTGCTCAGTATCTGCAGTATGTAAAGTATTAAAATCTCGTTGTGATCTGCTTCAAGGGACAAGAAAAGCTGGAAGCAGATAAAAGCAAAAAAAAAACCAACACACTCCCTAAAATGGAACCTGCTTTCAGCACTGGTAAGATCTTTAGTGATTTTTTTTTTTTCCCTGTATAGCCTAAGGAGAAAAGTTGTATTAGTCTACTGCAGGAAGCAAATCTTTTGCTGTTCAAAATAAATAAGGACTGAAATCTGAAATTTGCACTTAAACATCCCACTGAATAAATGTAAAAGTGGGGAGGAAAGGAGAGCCATTCTTGGCAATTATTACTCAGTTGCTGAGATGCACTTTAAAATTGCTAAAAGACAAGAACCAGAGCTCCTCTATACTTTATTTTTGAATAAGGTTCCTTGCAACGGTGGTCTCTCCCCACTTTTTGCAAGGTACAGTAGCTGCAGCTTTGTTTATCTGGCCCCTACACAATATTGTCAGGATGCATTTCCATTTTCCAAGTGACTGCTGCCACTGTGCCACAATCTGTGCTCATTTCTCGAGCAGCTAAACCCTTTGACACTGTGGTTTTTAATTAAAATTACATTAAACTTAATCAGCCAGAAAGAGGCTGCTGTAGAAGGCAGGTTTGATTGCAACCTGCAAAGGGCGCTGGGGCTGCCAACTCGCTAAAGATGTGCCGGCAGATGCCAAGCTGCTTGTGTGAGCCCCATGGTCACAAAAATGCTATGACAGGTCAGTTCTGTCTTCACTTTTTTCTAGCACTGTCACCAAACTATAATGCGCGACAACTCTGGATAAAGCTCAAGGAAGAGAAAGAAACACAATTCTAATACAGCTGATGTACTTTTATTCATTTCTCAGATAACTGAGAGTCAGGGAAAAGCTGTTATTTGACAAATGCTGTTATTTGGTGAATCCTGCAAATGACAGCCCTTTAGGTGTACCTGCATGTTTAAGAATCAAAACATGTGAAAGGGGTTGAGAGATTGAGCCTTGTGATATAAATAATCCGTCATCTCGTCAACATTTTCCCTCAAGTTTCTTTATTTTTGTTCTTTTTTGGCTTTGAATGAAGTAATGAATGAATGAGCAGGCCTAAGAGTGTTAGATTGTCAGAACCTCTTTGTAGAGCTAAGACCAATTTCACTGCACAAGTTAGTAGTTTTTATCTGAATATTAAAGGTTGAAGTGGAGTTTTGGAATAGCTTTCATAACCTTTCAAAATATTCTTCAACAGCAGCGCAGAGCCACTGTAGACTTCCTCAAACTTGGGTATCTTCTAAACACTTCTCCACATGGTGGGGGAATTATGTTTGAATAATATTGTTTATATTATTTTAATACTTAAGACACTTAAACCAGTTCTCTCTGTGATCTCTCCCCCTATGTCTATTGTTTAGATCTGAACAAACTCACAATGAACTGGACAGGTACCAGTGATAGTACTAAGATGCCTCTCTGAAACTCGTTCCCATCTTCAGTTCTGGATTTTGGCCTCATAATCTAGAAGGGCATGGTGGCTACAACAATCATGTTTCATGCTTGAAACTGTCCAATCTTCAGAGATCATATTGCTTATTTCAAAGCAATTTCACCCTTCTGCATTCTGTACAGGATGAGGGGAAAAAAAAACCCACGGGTTTCTTTTGGTTTCTATTAAATGTTATGAAACCTGCTAACAAGCCTTCTGAAAGCTTCTAGGCAAGATTTTAGTGTTTAACTCTATTGTATATATCCTCATGCAGGCTATTTCATCCTCCCACCTACAACTAGTGATTCTAGAATCACTTAATTTTTGTTGAGAGAATTTGATTTATTTTGTGTTCAAGGGAACAGGTAACTACTGCAATCTCATAACGATACAAGCTAGCCAGAGTATAATGCTTCACATCTTTCAGTTGTGTGTGCCTGGAAATGTGCTTCCTGAAATCTGGAAAATGATGAACCAATTGGTCAAATAAATCAGAGAAATGGAGAACAGCCAGATGGGAGAAGTAGTGAAATTGAAGAGTGTAGTAGATTTACAATTAGCAAGGCATGACATCTGAAAAAAGAGAACAGTAAGAAAGGTTTCCACTGACTTAAGTGATAGAGTAGTAAAAGGTATCTTCTTACTACATAATCAGACATATTAATTACAGTGGATGGAAATTACTGTGTTAAGACCTATTATAAATTATATCAGAAAATAAACACATTAACACTCATAAATTAGGAATAACACAAAGTCAACAGAATCAGCCTGTTCTAGGAGAAACAATTTTTTTTTTCAACTGCTCACTCAATGAGAAAAGAAAACAAAAGGAAGCACTTCATGCTTGCTAATTACATTTGGTGTGGGAAGCAATAAATATATCAGCAAAATGTCTTGTGAGACACAAAAGCATTAAATAGATGAAAGTGTAAGAACTAGTTGAAAAAAATTGACTTATAATGGATATAGGGATTTAGGAACACGTGAACAATGTAGTTTCATCATAATATGTCTTCAGTGACTGTGAATCTTTTCTTGCCCCCCTTCTTGCAATCTCCACTGTATTTTCCATTTTTCCACATTATCTTTATGCATACAATTCTTAATTTTATATTTTTTTGAGTATTTGTTCTGTGCCTTGAAAGCTCCAGCTTTGCTAATCATTTCTGTGACTGAGCTTTAGCCCTGAAATTAAGAGGTGAAATGTGGAAAGCATTACACAGCAAACTTCCCTTTTAATTGTTGGGGTAAACCAGGTATTAGCAGTAAACATGAACCAGTTTCACGCCTTCCTAAATGGTGTTTTTTCACTGCATCAGTTAGAGCTCGTAACGCATCAAGTGTGCCCATAGTAGAGCAAGATACATGACAAGAAACAGTTATTCTGTATGTGAAGCTTGGCCAGTTACTTAAAAGGATTACACAGTGTGATCTCTACTGTTAGCAGGGTCTGGACCCAGTAGTCAAATATTTCCTTCTAATACAATGTTCTTGACAAGGAAAGATAAAAAAGCAGATGAAAATACACTTTCATGTTTTAGGTCATCTTTTAAGCTACTTTATGTAAAGAAGTCTACAGTAAAGCTGGGGATAACACTCTTTACTGATCACCCACACAATTTTATTTGGAATAGTAAGATATGTTGCTTATACAAAAAAAGTAACAGGTAATTCATGAAAAGTAGAACTGATGTCTCCTGGTTTGTCTTTGGTTTGTATTTTATCAGTAACTAAAGCTCTCTCTGTGACAGGTCTTACTAAATAGCTTCCCCTGTGTGTATTCTCAGGGATCTAATCTTTGTTGATTTACACTGCAATCTTTGTCTTGTGGATCATGGTCTATCACACTGCTCAGATGCTTTGTTTCAGGCAACTTGATCAACTTTACAGTTTGAGACCTCTGTCAGATTTGGTTGAAGCTGTTCAATAGGTTCAGGGTTCCTATATATATTCTCTGGAAAATTGCAGAAGTCTTGTTTCCCCAGAAAATGAGGCTAAAAGGTATGTAAAACCCAGATCTGAATATTTATCAACTTTGTTTACCCCATTTCTTGATGTGCAGTTGTGAGTCTGTGTTAATAAATTTCAAAGGAGTGATGAAGGAAGAGCTCTATAGTCAGAGCAAGGTATAGTACATGCACACAAATTCTGCTGGCCCATGGAATTGCGCAAACCTCGCTACCAGCAGGAGAAATGAGGGAGTTCAGAATGACGTGTACTACGTGATGGGATAAAGATGGCATACATAGCAGAGGGCAATTTGATATGTGGAATTTCTACTTCTTGTATAACTGGGAAACCTCAGAGGTGTGATTGAATGAAGGCAAGGGTGATGGATACAAAAATGATGGCTTCTTAAACTAATGTGTAGAGAGCCCTGCCAGGAATGGTTCATGTCTAGATCTAGTAACCAGTGATCAGGCACTTGGAGCAAATTAGAGTTGAGCCCCTGGGGGTCAAGTGGCCACAATCTGATTAAATTTATTATAATGCAGAAACCAAAATGAATTAAAACCAGTATAAAAAGTATGACTTCCGACTGGCCTGCTCTGATGCCTCATAGAAGAAAGGGACCTTGATACTACATGTACACCGGGGAAGGCAGAACACAGCTCTTGGGCAGCTCTGGAGTTCAGAGCATGTGGGACAAACCTAGAACTGGTTCTGTTTAAAGCTTGATATTTCAAATGGAGAATATTTTCATTCCTCCTAGAAAATACCCATGCTACCAGTTGCATCAGTTACATTTAAAGTGGTGAGTTCTTCCTAATCAGAAAAACTACAATTTAAATGCAGCACTAATATGCATATTATTAGCACTATGAAGACAAGATGCACATATTTAAGACGTTACAGTTAACATGGATATTAATATTATGGTATCATTCATTTCCACTGTCAGTATGTCTCCAAGCCAACTGCTACAAACAGCCATATGGCAAGGAACCACGTATCTCAACAACTTGCTCTTGTAAAGCAGGATCTTGTAAGCAAAACAAACAGTGAAATGCAAGCACAATTACTCCCAATTTTCATTTGGTACCTGCACTGCATTTTGTAGGTGATGGGCACACATCTACACAGTGTGGCAACTGACCTGCAGCTGGTGAGTACTCAAGTGTGGATTCCTCACTTTCTTCCAGGCAGGCTGAAACTTCTTATGAGTGTGTGTATGGAGTTATAAGACACCAAAGAGATCACAGGCAGGAAACTGGGCAGTATAGCTTCTCTAGGGTTTGGGTAAGCACTCGAAGTTCAAATTTCTCAATTGTCCACACAAGAGAAAACTTTGGGTTCATGCTGCCTTTTAGTTTGTCTCCAAGCATACATAAGCCTGAAGTGTGTGCGGGTGGCACATGACAGAGGGACCTCTCCTAGAGTATCACCTGCCAGACTGGCAACTAGTGTTTGCAGGAAGCCTCAGCTCAGGTTGCAGCCATACAAAGTGGATGCTGGAAACAATGTGGGTGCACAGAATTAGCTTGAGAAACAGCCTGTTCTAACCTTGGTTAATATAGTGCCACGTGGTCAAAGGAGGACTAAATTGTGCTTCGAAAGAAGGATTTTTTTAAATGAGAAGTCAAAAAACCTCCTATACTATAGAACTGCCGATGTGCACTTCTATGTAACACACAGCTCAAGTCTCTTCCTCTTCCCTCCCTACAACTTTCACTGTTCCTCTTTGAATGACAATTTACTTCTATTATTATACCAGCTCATGCTTAAAGGCCACATGCAAATCCTACAATGTCTAATGACTGCATATCTCAGGAGAACTTTTGCCTTCTAGCTCTGCTCTCTGGCCTGGCCTGAAGAACCAGCACTTGGCTCTGTTAATAGTTCCAATGGGGAGCATTGGTCTTGATTAAGCCTGTGTGACACATCTCACATCCGAGAGCCAACAGTATAGCTGATGAGTTACTGCTTTCTAAGTTTATCAGACTTGATGCCAAACTAAGAAAAAACCTGAAGCAAATTGTGAAATGGCAGATGTAATTTTTCATCCATTAAAGCAACAATGTGAGGTGCCTCAAGGCAACTGAGATGGTTTCTGGTGGACAAATAGACATTATTTGTAGGACACCCATCACAAACAACAGTATTAGCCATCACACTGTAAAATATAGATAAATACCTCTATGTCAGTGAAGACAACCTTTGTTAAATAACTACAGCTTCCACATGGCTGAGTCTGCCACTGATATATCTTCTGACTGGTACCATATTACATGAGTAACCAACCCCAGTAATTTCAGTGAAATTAGACAAGAGGTGAAGTCCTGTGTAATGTAAGAACAAAGAAGATTCTAGTCTTTAGTGAACTGGGAGGGCAGTACCCACCTTCCAGAATGGACAATTTTGGCTTTAAACTTCTAAGACAACAGAAGCGAAGTCTTAAATTACTTTTTCTGCACACATAAATTGATATAGATCTTTATACCTTTTTTATCACAGAAAAAAACCCCATCAATTTGGAAGACAATATCTTGGTGACACAAATATTCTGCCTGGAAATTAGATGAAATATGCCACAGAAAAAGAATAGAGAAAATATTTCTTAGAGAACTGGATTTTTAATGAAGTCTAACTTATTATTCATAAATTTATCCCCACTTGACATAACAGTTTTATTTTTCAGTGAAATTTAATAATATCCATGATGTGAGAATAAGTATGGGAAGGAATTAATCTGGAAATAACTCAGCACATTCACTCTTCAGGAAACTATCTGGAGAAAACAGTAAAAATACAATAAAACAAAACCAAAACAAAGCAAAACCAACCCAACCAAAAAAAGAAAAAGCATCAACTAAATTCCAAAGCAAAAATCCTGAGTTTTTCTTTTCACTTTATATTGTTGTTACTTCTTTCCTGACTGCTCTTTTATTTTGTATTTTTCATGTGTTTTTAAGCCACTTAAAATTTGGTGCATAATCTTTTAAATGCCCAGAGATGTTTTTCCCTCTAACAAAGGAACAGACATGACCCATCTGGACCTATGGCTGTACGTTATACATCACCAATGATTAGGAAGCCTGAGGGTCGATCATATCAGGCATGTCCCCGGCAGCACTGGGTCATTGCACTCAAGGGGTTAACTGATAGCATTTAATATACTTATCCAGGGGTAAAGAGGTCCAAGGCTGGAAAATACTTCTCCTCGTATTACCACTTGGTCAATTAGCAACCTTTAGGCCAGAGCTATGTGTTCATATTCACTTGTAATCCTGTCAGGACTCCTTACTCATTCACCAGTAATACGGTCCTGTGACTAAAACCTTTTTGGCCAGGGTTGCTGAAAGACCAGCTTCTGATTCCTCACAGAAACTCTCCTGTAGGCAATAAAACAGCAGTTATATCACAACTGCTCAAATGGCAAATGTGAAGTGACTGCTTGAGTATAAGATGCTGCCTGAAAAAAAAGAGATGGGGGCAGCTCATTTGACAGAGCTGTTCACACTTCTTCTGCACGGCTGAGAGACATTAGCTTGATTTCCCAAGATTGGTGTGTTTTCCAGCACAGCGAGTTAGAAAACCCAGCATAAGCTGGGTCTGATCATACATGTTTCAAAGCTCAGGCACCAAAAGTCACTCCAAAAAAACCCAAAACCTCACAGAAAGCTGAATGTTTTTGCAAGGTCAATAGTTCAAAGAAAGTAAACAGGAAAAGAAATAAGACTTTAGCGATTGTCTCTAGACAATCTTTCTCTCTTTCTCAAATCTCTACATTGTCTCTAGACAATCTTTCCCACAGTAGTACCCTGTCTAGCTCAAATTCCATACTTTTTTTTTTTTTTTTGTAGATACTTGGGATAAAGTCAGCTCTTTTTGCCATAAAAAGAACTAATTGTCAATGTTCACATAGATTTAAGATGACTGGTAACAACTATCTAGTTCAGTGGATCTGGGAAATAAGGCCAAGCAGGATGCAATTGGAAATAAAGGAGGAAATGCAAGATCTTTTATTTTCAGTTTTGATTCATGTCTAAAGTTAAAGACCCATATTTTATACTGAACTACTCAGTCTGGTGGACTCAACACTGCTCATTACCCAGCAGCTTCCATTTACCTTGCACAAAGTAATCATTACTTCTACAATATCCAGTAACTTCTGGATGCCTAAATATGATTGAGATTTTTAGCTTGGGTAGCCTTTTTTTAACTTGCAGAAAAAATATTTACCAACCTCATTCCATCACAGCCACTGACAATCAACATTCCTGTAGAAAAATAGATTTCAAACATTATTTGTAGTAGTATTGGAACTACTTAAAAGTATATTATATGGAATTATATTAGCTCAATCTCCACTGAAGAAAGCAGAAGTAGCAGAGGCTTTTTGTTTAGGAAAGATGGAAATTTGTTGAACTTGACAGTTTGATTTTGGGATGTGAAAATTTTTGGGATGATTTTTTTTCATTATTCCTGGTAAGTGTTCTCTTTTAACTCATGGTATGCTCCTGGTATGTACTTAGGGTCAATGATTTATTTAGTTTAAACTGTTTTCAAGCTCCTATCTCTTGGACCTGAACCTACTCAAAGAGCAGCAGTTCAATATGTAATAAAGGTAATGTGATTGAAGTCGAAAAGGCTTTCCAGAAGTATTTTGAGTTGTTGGCTGTTTATCTAATTGTGCATGCTCACTTTTAGTTCCATATAGGCAGACAGTGTTTGTTATGATATGCCACTCTCCACATTTAGAGGTGGAGGGGTTGTGGGTTTTGTTTTGCTCTTTCCTGTAGAGACATCTTTACCACTGGCTTTTGTAGAAATATGGATGCATTGGAGGCTTAAGGATATTTTGAAATCATCTATAGGAGCCTAATTATATTTCATTTATTTAAAATTCAGATTTATCAAGAGAGTCTCATAAAGCATAACAACACCTTCACCTTCCTTCTTAGACCAACTCTATGTGTGGACTAGGAAGTTATTTTAAATTCTCTGGAAAGGCTCTGATGATTTCATATATATTATACTCTGAACTCAAAGTTACATGTTGCAGTGAGCTTCACAGTTTTGCAACTATTTTTCTTATGAACAACAAAAAAGTAACCCTTTAAACATACCTATATAACCCATTAAACTATGTAGCATCCACAAGGAGATCCTTGTAGTCTTTGATTTAACTTCAGAGGAACTGTGTCACAGCACAAGAATACTCATCATACATAATTTCAAAGATTGGTTGTAAAAAAGACACATAACTGAGAATAGGAAGCAGAATTTCAAAAAGTTTCTGAATCTCAGATAAACTTCTGACCCCACTAAAACAAATGATGGTGGGACATGGATTTCACATCATTAGACACTCATGATTATGTGGATAAAAATAGAGCAACAATATAAACAAATGTTTTTACCTACCCTGGGTAGCTTTGATACCAGTATATTCTAGTTACTGGAAATACTTTTTAATTATTTTTTGATTTTTTTTTTTTTTTAAGAATTACTATACATCATCGCTATTTTATTGATTACAGGGGCTCTTGTAATCTTACTTACCTCAGAGCAGAAGAATGGAGAAAGGAGAAATGAAAAGAAAGAGAACAAAGCAGCAGTAGTTCCCACCTAAGCAGTACATTCTAATTGCAGACAAACCTCTTCATGTCCATTCAGACTGCAGCTGGAGCTGCTTCCAGTTTTATGCTGCTTTAACAATAGTTAGTACCATCTCATTTTCTAACCTTAAAACTTTACAATAATATAAAGCTGTATTTGCTTTGAACTATTAGGCCTACTTCTCAGTTACTATGACAAATCAGAAATTATACAAGAAAGAAATATAAAGTTAATACAAGACAGAGGTAGATCACAACCAAACAGATTTATGTTTCAACATACTAAATAAAATTAAAGAGATTATGGAGGTATAGTCTCCCTCTTTACTATAACATAAAAGACAAAGCAACCAACAGAAGAGTTTTTTCTTAACTGTTAAAGCTGCAGATAGCAATGGAGGAAAAAAATACACCATATTTTTCAGAAAAGCCTTTTCCCTTTTTTCTGCAGAGATATGCTTGATCCCAAATCCTCAGTATATTTGTACAATGATTCACTGTGTTCATCAAAATGCCAAGATCGGTTCATTCTAATCCAGGATGTCTCACTCTTTTACTCACATTTGTTTCCATCTTTGTTTAACACAATCAATAATAACGAATCCCTGATTATTTTAATTTTGACTTTGAAATCCTGACACTTTAATTAAATACATTACCCATTGTGTTCCTTATTAGTTTACAAGAAAGAAGTATTTTTTAAGCAGACTTACCACAGAAATCCTCACCAAACAAGTCCTTCAACCTTCTTCACAAGAAAACAGAAGCTGATTAGATGTAAAAATTGGATACCTTACTGGAATGTTCTAGAAGACGGGCATGCATGATGCACAGTGAAAATCTACAAAGAGTCAATGTGAGACCTACACTTTGATACATTTCAGGTGCTTGTATAAAATCAGTGTTTTTGATGGTGAGAAATTATGTGACGAATATCAAGGAAAAAATCAGAGTAACAGCGGTAATCACAGTTGGAAGTAACTTTGAAAAAGAAACAACAATGAAAAACTCACTCCGTAAATCGATACAACTGATAATGTAGACCTATACTTTTTTCATATTGACTGAAAACTTGGAGTATGCTGACCTAGGTCTGAACCCACTGCCCTGCCATCTATATGTATCATGTGCTCTGAAAACTAATTGGCTGATGGACTTGCGCATGGAGGCGTGAAAAACTTTGTAATGCTCAGTCACTGCAGGATAAGACCAGAAGAAGACATTAACAGGGGCTGAAGAGGAAGATGACACAAGCGAAGTAATGCATGTCCTTGTAGACATAAAGGACTAGGAAGATTAGGTAAGCAAGAGCCATTTGTCCTTTTTCCAAGTCAAGAAACAATCCATGACGATATTTTTCTAGCTTTTGTCAAAACTGGGCTCCACTTTTTTATTACATGTAATAGAGAACACAGTAACAATTCCATGGCAGAGATGAATGCAGTAAAAATGCCTGAAGTGTAGTCACTTTTCCTTCCATATTTTATTCTAATTTGCTTGTGTTTTACGTTGGCTAAAGATGGGAGAGAGATTTTTGCTGTTGTTTTAAAGAACCACCAGCATGTCTGACCATGATTTTCACTTTTAACAGCAATAACTACTAAATCCCTATTCCAGTTAGAGTAAATACTTCTGAGCTTCCTAATACAACCTTTTCAAAATAAAGCCACTTTACCAAACACACTGTTGCCTCTCTGAAGTCCAAGAACAAACATGACGGACATTAGTCATCTGTACCCTGCCTAACACAGCGATGGAAGGCACATGGATATAATGATAAAAACTATGAAGAAGGGAACAGAGAAAGACCAGGAAAACTTCTCTCTGTAAAGGTTACCTGAGTGTAAAGTAGTATCAGTCATTGAAATTAAAAGCACTCATTGTTTATGTAAAGCATGTGGTCTCAGTAGTGAACCATTATAAATATCACTGTAGAATATACGTTACTTTTGCAAAACAAATGTGAATCACCTTGGAAACTGTTAAAATAATTAAAAACTACAGCAAACACTTTTCTTAAAAAAGTTGCATTAGAAAAAATAACTATGAGCTAGAAGATGCTACAAAATCTAAAAAAAAGTCAGTAAGGATGTAATTTGTTAGTGTTTCAGAGCCTCCTGTAAGAACAAAGAATATGGAAGCTCTGGCAATATTAAATATGGACAGCAGCAACTCGAGCAGGGCCAGCACTGTAAGGAAGGCAAATGGACTCTGATGTTCTAGCTGATAGCTGTGGTTTGCACATATTGCAGGAACTGCTATTTCCATCTTAAATTTTTTGCTTGCTAAGGTTGTTTCTTTTACGTTTTGATAAACTGGAATGTTAAGTCCACTGAGCATCGTACGTAGTAACTGATTTAACCTTGAGATGGGCTGCAAATCCTTAGCAACATCTTAGGCTTAGATCTTGCACTGTGCAGCAGTAAGTCCTGAGACTTTGAGGAATTCCTGTCAAAATTCACCTACGCTAAAGAAGACAATGGACAGCATGGCAAATAAAAGAGGGGAAATATCATGTCCTTAAAATATCAGGCGTGCTAGAAGGAAATCTTCTTCAGATACTATTGGTGAAGTGGCTGTTTCAATACTCTGGAAGCTTCAGGGGAAGGGAGACAGGTACCCAAGTGGGAAGGGTAGGAAGAATGTTAAAGGATGTCCCACTGCTTATACTGTTCTGAGGCTGCAAGATGGTCTTGGTTTGGGTTTAGTTTTTGTTTGTTTTTTGTTATTTGAGGAGTGTTTTGTGTGTGTGTTTGGGTGGGGTTTTTTAACACCACAGTTCTGCTGGCAGCCATTTCAACAGCTTGTCTTTGGCTGTAAAACAGCTTCTCTTTCCATGGGATCAAAAGATATAAAAAGAACCGCCAAACACACTGTAAAAATACAGCTAATACAGTATGTAATGACCAGCACACTGTAAAATAGACCATTATTAAATTAAAACAATAACTGATCCCCAGAAAGCTGGGGATCCTTCCTTCCTTCCCCTATGCGAAGGATGAATTTCCTTCTGAGTTTTGTAGCTAAATGTACTACTGGAGAAAGATACTCTTCCAAAGAAGGGGGAAAACAAATATTTATAGATAGCATATAAATCCTCAATAAGCTTTTTGCTTATTTTGTTGAATGAGAAGGAGATTGCTAAGCTTTTCTGGTTTTGAACTGCACTTCAGTAGTTCTAACGTCATCTTTATTAACTGCAGAATACATTAAGAGAAGAAACTTTACTTATTGTTTCTCTTTGCAGTGATGCTGCAAGTTGAGAATTCCATATTTTTTTTTCACCGAACTACTTCAGTATTGTTATTTTTAAAGAGATGTGGTACTGCTATCTAAAACCAGTGTGTAGAGCTTTAAATTGACAATATTGAACATAGCTTTCCAAACTAGCAAATACATCTAGACTACCAATATCCATGTATTTTGATATGCTAACACATTTTTATTTCCTTTTTCAGTAATGTCTCATTTCACTAACTCGTCGCCACAGGCTACAGACAACTCTCACTCCCTGAAATGTCATATGTAATTAATACTTGGTAAGTTTTCAAAGAGAAAGTCCTTCAGTCCCACCAACCAGGGCATTTCTTTCACTTTCTGTCCTACAATATTGCATAACATTGATGTAAATCATTCTGTTTTCAGAGCAGCCATAGCTGGATGGTCAGTGAAAATCTCCTATGCCAAGAGGATGAAATTCTCAAACCTTTAGTTGTACAAAAAGCCCCATAAAGTTCAGCTAAATACGTTGGCCTAATTTACACGGTGATTCACTGACTGCAATTACAACATATAGTATATAAATGTACATATACTTTTGGCTCTATAATGTTTGTAAACTTGTGCACTAAACAATAAAAATAGCCTGTATATTCTGTAAATATTTTTAATTTCTGTCGACAAATACAGTACTATGTACTTAGAAGATTCATTTTCATTATGTAGTGCTATATGTAACATCTATGCCTCCTGGAGTCTTCAAGCCAGATGCCATTCAGCAAACAGTTTCTGTGCCCCTTGTTTCTGTTTCACTTACTGCAAATGCTGTATAGTGATCCATACAATAGCTTTGTTCCAACAACGTGTGTACATGGATACAGTTTGTTTCCACAAATGTTTACTCACATGATTATTTGCTGATTTAGCAGCACAGTCAGTTAAAAGAATTAAAGCAGCCCTAGGTCTGAGTACCTCATCACAATCAACTCTTTCCAGAGGCAGAGACTCAATCACAATGATGACTAAAACCCTGCAGTAGCAGTGGAAAGCAAGCTGCACAGTCTTCCTCTTTGTTTCACTTTGCCATTCTCAGTTTTAGTTTTGTTCCTTCATCTTTGCTTTCCTATTTCTATTTTAGCCATCAATTTGAGCACAGGTTTATGCTGAAGGTATAATCTGAAGCAGTATTTGTCACAATCCTTCGACACCAACTAAAATGTAAAACTCACGTCTAAAAATTCTGCTTACATTAGATAAGGATGGTCATCAAACCTGCAGGTGTCTTAGCAGATAGATGCCAATGATTTTACACAAGTTCTACAATTTAGATCAGTAGTGGGTTAAGTAAGTTCTAGTAAGAAAAACTGGAATGAAGCAGACTAATCTCTGAATAAAATTTTATTGTAACACACAATATATTTAGATTTTCTTTATGGCTGAACACAATGACTCTGGTCCAGCATACCATTGTAAGTCTATTGCACCAGAAAGGAAAAGGTAGCTAGTAACCTCACATTTTTTCAGAGCGTTTTACGAGCATGCCCATGTGCATTTGCTTGCCAGATTCAAACTCCGAAACCCAATTGTGTCCACATTGTCATCCCACATTCATTCACAACTGGTGCTTGTTGCATTCAACTCACTTTACCAGTCTTGTTGGGTTCATCTGCTTTCGCACTCTGCAATGAGAGGCCTTTCCAGGATTAAACATGTAGCAACTGTTGTGCATTTCATGTGTTTTATGACCTCCCAGTACACTCTGTAAGAATCTCCCTGGCACATCAGCTCTTGATTGGCTTAGTCAGGACTGAATCCCCTGCACAAGCAAGCTATATGGCAGAGCTCATGAGGTACCTGTTTCCAGAAATGAACTATTTTTGGAAGTTATTAATTTTCTTTGACCGATTTTTTTACTGTGCACACACATCTGTCAAGTTCTACTATATCTATAGAAGTCCATTTCCAAATTACTTGGCATTTTAATTAAAAGAGCCATTTTCTGCTTTGAAATGGATAAACTTGCTCTGGTTTTGACCTGGGTAAAGATGATGATTTGTAATTCAGTATGCTAATAAGAATGGTTAATAAAATTAAAATTTCTCCTTCCCTTCTTGTAATAAGATTTTTACTCTCTAATAATTTATCTTCTGTCTGCATTGCCTAACAACAGAAGGCCACATTGTGGCACATAATCAGTATAAAGTATGAAATTCCCTCTGTGGTAGGGAACATCCCCTGATGCGTCCTGAACCAGGTGCCCCGTATTTAGTGTAAGTAGAGAAAGATGTCAGAGAGGTTCCAGCACTGCTGACAGGGGCAGAAGCTGTAACAAGGCAGCACAGTGATCAGGCTCCTTCACAGAACAGGAGCTTTTACAGACCTCGCTTTCCCTCCTGGTGGAAACCTGAACAAAAGGCTGCTTATGCTAGGCACTACCATTCTACACCAACTCCAGCTGCCACCTAGATATAGGGGAGAATGGAGGTCTGGATCACAAGTTTGAAATTTCTCTGTGTGACAAGCATACAAATACACTCATTGCTGCCACCATGTTCCATCTATATATTTATTACTGCATCTAGCCAAATATTTCTTTAAAGCCAATTCAATGTATCTTTTTATTAGGTTATCTGGTCTTCACTTTTTCAGTACTAAATGCGTGAAAACTAGAATAAAGAGAAAGCTTTCCAACCATCACAGGAGTGTTTGTCTTCAGCAAGCAGGAAGATGGAGCAAAGTGTAGATTATGGTAAAATAATGGATTTTGGGCACACTACGCAGCAAAATCTGTTTTCTAAATGTCACGTGCAATGGGTAGGATTACACTGTGTCCTGGGTTCAGCTACAGCAGTCATTTTTTCTCCTTCTTAGTAGCTGGTGCAGTGCTGTGTTTTTGACTTTCAGTCTGGGAACAATGCTGATAACACCGATGTTTTTAGTTGTTGCTAAGTAATGTTTACTCTGACCAAGGACTTTCTCAGTCTCATGCTTTGCCAGAGAGGAGGGGCAGCCAGGAGGAAGCAGAGACAGGACACCTGACCCAAACTGGCCAAAGGGGTATTCCATACCACAGCACGTCATGCCCAGTATATAAACTGGGGGGAGTTACCCGGAAGGCCCAGATCGCTGCTCGGGTCGGGCTGGGTATCGGTCGGCGGGTGGTGAGCAGTTGTGTCCTTTTCCCTTGTTATTCTTCTTATCACTATTATTGGTAGCAGTAGTGGTTTGTATTATACCTTAGTTACTGGAGAGCTGTTATCTCAACTCGTGGGAGTTACATTCCTTCGATTCTCCTCCCCATCCCTCCGGGAGCGGGGGGAGGAAGGAATAGGAGGGGGAGTGAGCGAGCGGCTGCGTGGTTCCAAGTTGCCGGCTGGGCTTAAACCACGACACACTGTCACTAAGATATATTCATAATCCAACTGGAAACACAAGCAGATCTTTTCACTTAGAAAAATTCAGAGCTGAGAATAATTATTTTAATATTTGTATATTAGTTATTGAACAGAATTTGTTAGTGGCTTTTTTTTTTCTCAGATCTCCCCTATGCAGTCTTTAGCTCACTGAATTGTGATATTCAGTGCATCCACTGTGTACGTATCTGCCATATTCGGTTTCCAGTTAAGCGATATATTTTACTGAGTTGGGCCTTTATTTAGGAAAAAATCATCAAATGTGCATAAACTTGATAGTATTTTCTGCTGAAATTGCTACTACTAATTTTAGAGTCTGAGGTGATTTGGTGCTGGTTCTCCTCAACTAGAAACTGAAAGACCAACTCACCTGAGCATACAAAAAATATGTTTAAGACTCTATTTGAGTCTATGAAGTTTGTGATTTGTAGGAACTGTGGTTATTTAACTAATTGACTCAGAGATACATGAAAAAAACGCCCAAAATATCAAAAAGAGAGCATTTACACAAATTTCCTCTGCTACAGTCAGTAAATATTTTTCTTAAAATGCGATAAAGAAAATTCAAGTGTCCTCTGAAGAATTACTACATTATTCAGGAACTGAATCAGTCTTTAATATGTGAAACAAAAGGATTATAATTTTGCTTTCTAAGCAAGTATCAATAGAATTTAATTATGGAATTACTTCTGATGTTTCACTGATACTGAGAGTACCATATAAAGCAAAATAAAAGACTGTCTTATACGTAAAGAACATTATTAATCTTTCTAGCTTGAATCTAGCATGAAACTATCTCTTCTGCAGTCGTACCAGTTTATTAATCTTTATGTAGAAGATACTATCATAATATCTGTGCTGTCAAAAACTCACAGAACATCAGTTTTATGAGTGATGGTTCAGGAAAAAACCTGATACAGGGAAAATCACAGATACAAAGAAACCCACCCAACATTCTTATTAATACAGCTTCACTATTCAGTAAATCAAATGGTAAACTATAATAAATAAACCTGAATCACTGCAGGAGATACATCAAACCATTCGGTATTATCCTGCTATATTTATTCATCATTGATGCAGAATTTGGGGAATGCTGCAGCAAGTGACATAAAAAGACCAATGGCTAGCAGCCACATAGGTAGCCTGCTGTGAAAAGTTAGTGCCAAAAGATTACTGTTCTGTGTGTAGGGCACCTATGGGTGAATCCTCTATGACACCAAAAGCTGCTAGCTGGCTATCAAGTTCAAACACCTGATCACTAGATACCTGTGTATTTTGCTGGTCTATCTGTGGCACTGAACATGTGCCAGAAGTTTCACTAAAAGCAAGTAAGAAGGGAGCAGTGTAAAGTTTATCATATGTTTAGGAAACTCTTAGTTCATAAATCTGCACTAAGTGTTTTATTACTTTCCTTATTCACAATCAAAATGCACCACAAGCAGTGAAAACATCAGATCTTCAGTTATGGCCTGAAGGATTTACAGGCTATTATTATTATACACTGGGGACTACTGCTGTCGTACTGTAATCTTTTCTCCAAGCCCTTAAAATTTCCTATGACAAAACCTTCTGAAAAAAACAAAGTAAATAATTACCAGATTCATAAAGCTGTCAGAACATGTTCAAAAATCAGATCACTGCTACTAAATGCAAACTTCCTGGGCACACCTGGGTAAAAGGAGATCTAATGCATGATGGGATGAAGAACTGCCAGTCTTGTTAAAAACGGAGATTAATCTAAACCTCACTGAAGCTAATGGAACTTTCCATTAACTTCTACAGTCTTTGGATCAGGTCCTGTAGTTTATTTTTCTCTGTCCTTTTATCTTCTCTCCCTTTCAGATTTGTTTTTCTCCTTTGTGTGTTACAAGAGCAGTACCGAGAGCTGAAATGGACAATGCTTAGCTGGCAGTCATTCTCTGGTAATTAGACTGAGTCTCAAACACCTGACCTGCACATCTATGGATACCAAGTACGTCTGAGTGCCCAATTACCCAGGAGTATTAAGAAATAGGTTTGGAGGATGGGCAAATGATCTGCTTCTTAAACTCTTCCCTAGTTGACGCTGTACATGCTGCTTCTTTAGCACAGCCTAGAAGACCCAAAAAGAGATTGGAGGTCAAATCCTGCCTGAACCATCATATATCGCGAACAATTTCCTCATACTGTTTAGGATCTTTGACCTTTAGAAAGTCTACAGCATTCACAATTATATCTAAAGCAGCTTTGATGGTGTCTTCCTCTATAATGGATTCACAGACATGAATAATACTCCATAAATTTCAAGTATTTCTTTTTCAAATTAATATTTCAAAGAGAAAAACCCTTATCTTGTTAAGAAGAACAGTTTTTAGGGTTGTAGCTCTTGCATAGGATGATACAGTTTGGTGGCCTCTCTTGTTAAAAATGTTCTAGTACCCATCTAATGCCCACTTATTTATGGATTTTAGACTAAAAGCCCTTTTTTGCCAGTTTTCTTCACAAGCACTTATCTCAACATCCTCATTAGATGGTTTTTCTCTTTTCTTTTTATCAAGGCCTATCCATGCCCTTGGTACTTTCTTTTGTTCCATTCTGCAAAAGGAATGGCTTTAAAGGATCTCTCTCCACTAGTTTCAACTTTTTTCCTTTGTAATTAGCCTTATTTGAGGAGCAGAAAAGTAGAAGACCAGAGAGAAATAATAATAATAAAAACCCCTGGTGAACAAAGCAGATGATGTTCTTTACTTCAATCATATTCTGTATAGCCTGAGTCAAAGAACTTGCACATCCTTTTTTTTCTGTTAAATCTGACTCATATGGTACATGTAAGCCAGCTGAAAGGAAATGTGGAAGCTAAAGAAGAGGGATGTTTTATTCAGCTGGTTATTGCTATTGCCTAAAGCTTATTTAAAAGTTATAATTAAAAAATATTATTTCTGCTCAGGCGGAGGGCAAATGAAGAGATTTATAGAAGGGATTTATATCTCCTCCTTCCCTTAATCATCTCTACTTCATGTGCTGAGAAGAATATAATATAAGTGAAGTTACTTTAACTACATCCTGATAGAAAAAGCATAATTGGATGCAAGTAACTTTTTCAAAATCTAATCTGTTACATTGCACAATTAAAATTCATTTAACATTTATGGTGCATAGGTTAAATATGTTCAATACAAAGTATTTTTAATTTTCTCATTTTCATTGTTAGGTAACTTACCTATTAGTGGTAAATTATGTTTTAAGGCCAAGTGACTGTTTTCACACAGGAAATTACTCCTTCCTATTTTTTAAAGTAATTAGATAGAAACAAAAAGCCTAAGAGGCTGTTTTCTCCATCTTAGCTTGTACTTATGCATGTGTTATTTAAAATATTAATGACAGATATTAGGAAAGACTTCTTTACTAGCAGAGCAGCGTAGCTCTGGAACAAGTTACTGAGAGAAGCTGAGCATCTCAGCCCTTGGATGTTTTCAAGACAGCTTCACAACACCACAACTGACCTGCTCTAGCATTGGAAATCATCCCACTTGGAGTAGGAGGCTTGAGTAGGTGACCTCCATAGGTTCCTTTCAAACAGCATTTATGTCATCCTATGATTAAACTGAATGAATCCATACTTCAATTAGGCAGAGCCAACTTCTGACTTCATTACTTATTCACAAAAGAGAGATCAGTATTAAGCTGTTACTTAAACCCTGTAATTTTAATAAAATGTTTCTTCAAATACCAGAAGCAAAAGCATCTTTGATGATTCTGAATGCCATTTAAGCAGAATGACCATGTTTTTGTTGCCTGGCCAAATATTCTTAAACTGCAGCCTACCCCCTTGATTATGGGTTTTCCTATTAAGCAGAGAAAGAAACCTGCTCTGTGCTGACAGACCTGAGGAAAGTAGAATTGCTTCGATCCTGCTGTGCAGAACTTGTTCATTTGTGAAAATGTATTTATTATGGATCACAAATGTGAGTCAACCATTTAGTTAGCTCATCTGAACTGGGATCCCCAAAACAGAATATTTGGAATAAAACAGATGAGGCAGAATTAGAACTATAATAACCGGTAACATAGGGATCTCAAAAGTGTCTTCCTATGTTACAACTCATGTCAGACTCCTGCTTAAGGATGCAGCTGGGGCCTGTAATCCTGTTCATGAACTGATGAAATGTCCTCTTTAAACCAACCCAGTTTGCCCTCTCCATTAATATTTTAAAGAGGTTGCTCCAGAACTCACTTCTCTTAAAAACCTTTTAATTTGCAGTGGTACACACACTCAGATTCAATCCCATTTCTTGTGCAATCTCAGATAGCTCTTGTGCAAGATCAGAAAGCTCAGGTAGATCTCTTCCTCAGAGACATCTACCTGCTACCAAGGGTTGGACACTCATAAGAAAATTTGCTTCTTGATATAAAATGAAAGCAAGTTGACTTTTGTTTGCAAATGAATAAAAAGTGCTTTGCCACGAGTTCTGTTTGTCCCATCAAATACAAACTATATCCATGGCACCCCTTCAAACCAGTAGCAGCACAGTAAGGCTTTGCCCAGCACCTCTTTCTTTGGAGTTAGTGTGTAAAACAAGATTGTTGGGAACTATAGAGCAGCAGGAAAGAAACTTAATTCTGAGGTTTGGGTGGATCAGCATCTACGGGACTCAGCCTCAGCCATGCATACTAGCTCCCCTGACATCAACACTGATGCTACAATGGCACTCTTAATGCTCAAAGTATTGCAAGTAGCCTGAAACCATACATAGTAAACCTTTTGCATTAAAGTCTGAAATGAAAGCATCTACTGTCAATGTGTTCTTACCATACTTTACAAACCTTGCAGACACCTAAAAGGGTTATCTCAAGTCCTCCTCACAGTAAATAAAATATTCTTTAAAAGGCTTTTGGGGATCCTCAGGGCATACCAGTATTGCCAGGAAGATGCTTTACCCTACCTAGCAGAGAAATACATAACAATGTGCTTTAAAAATTAAAAATTTAGAAGAATCTGAATAATTGCTTCCTGTCAATTTTCTAGGTTGGCATCATGCAACTCAAGGGTGAGCCATCTCAAAAAATTCATTTGGAAATGTCTGTCTAGCCTGTGGAAAAGCTACGTAAAACTGTGTAGAGAGTACAATACACAATGAAGTTTACACTTGCTTTGGGTTTGTCCTGAGGAACATACAGCAATTCTGACACGGTATCTGTCAGTGTTACTAGTTACAACATGCAGTCTAGTAGAGGAGTCTATTTGCTGTTCAAAGACAAAAAGAAAAACTTAAATAAATATTTACAAGTCATTGCCTCAAAATACTAGCATTTGGTTCTGCTCAAAATAGGTAACTGCATTATCAAAATAAATGAAAAACAAAGTTATTATGTAGATATTCAAACTACAGGTCAGGATAAAAAAATCCATAATGAAATCAGTGGTCTTGAATCTGCTTTTTTAGGTGTGCATATACAATAGCCTCAGACCACTTCCTTTTGACCTGATCATAAGAATCAATCAAAGCTAAACTGATCAGGATCTTGTACTCTAATTTGCTCAAATAATTGCATTTTGCTTTTTGACATGCACCACAAGGAGCTGCGTGCAGAACCAGGGGTTAATATATCCCACAAGCAGAAAGACTCCAGTTTATTACAGTACCTTTCTAGTTCTTGGAAATAGAACATGTGGGAAAAAGTAAAATGGTAAGACACACTTGTTTAAATTCTACATTCCCTACACATATGCACCAGCTAAAACATCATCAATCTTGAACAGATTCACACACAGTAAAACTTCTGAAAATTGCAAAGTGCTGTTTGAAAACATTAAGGCCACAGAATTTCTCAGTAAAACAGCAGCTAAGCAAACAAATACACAGTGAAAACAACGTATTTTTCCCTAGTTCTTTTTTGGGTTTGGGGTTTGGTGGTTTTTTTCCAGACAACAGATGGATTTTATTTGTTTTGCTGCTTTTTTTTTAAAAAAAAAGTTAGCCTCACTCAAAGCAGACTCCAACCAGGAATAATTTCAAACTGTATGGCTTCCTATATCTCAAAGCTAAAGACTATCAGGCCCTCCTAACTAACTGTATTTACACTCACAGCATAATGCAACTTCTGCTATGACTGTAATATAAATAGCTTTTATATTAACCTGGATAATTGCTAAAGACTAAAGAAGTAATATTGTGTCTAAATACAGTGTAGAAAAGTGAAAAAATACATATTTGAGGAGTACAATTAGATATTCTCAAGAGTCAAGCATTCTTGCAGATTTACCACTGCTTCCACCCGTGTTGTCAAGGTCTCCTGATTTAGGTAGGTAATTAATCTATTACCGATCATACACATATTCCACTAGTTTCATGTATTTACATACGTGTTTTGAAGGAATCATTCTGAATACTGTGGCTGGCTTTCTGAGCTAGAAGACTACTATGGTTCCTGTTTGAGCTACAGGATATACAGCATGAAAAATAAACGTTTTGATTGAAAAAGTGACTGATACTGAATTCATCACTTGGCTTGTTAAACACTGACCATGCTGCTCATTTTCATTTATCTTGTTTTTGTTTCTAGCCTCTGAATCTTGTAACGTATTTCTCTAATGGGTGCTTACAGCATGAATCATCACATATTATCTCCCATTATTGGACTGCATGCTGATAAGGACCAATCCTTGTCTTAGTCTTCTTTTTCTAGTAGGGTAAATATACCAAGGTATTTACCACTATAAAACAGGCATTATCAATGTCCAATGTGCATATTACTTTTAAAATTCTTTTCCAATTCTTAATATTAAAAAATACTGACACAAACTGATTCTATTCTCCATCACAATTCTTCTTTGCTCCCTTCCTATCTTTGACCTGGCTTCCTGGCTTTTTTTTCTTTTAGCAATGCCATAAACAGCAATGATGCTACTGCTGTCCTAACTCAGCATTTCTCTTTGTATGCACATTATTCAGCTACTAGAATAGCCAATAGTGTTGCACTGAATACTTATATTGAAGAATTGTGACAGATATCCAGTTAATACATTTTAAATTGTAAAATATATAGAGGATTCAACCAAATGCACTTAGTACTTGGCAGATCTTAGCCTTAGCTATTAATCCTATTTTCAGTGAAACCAGCGAAATTCAACTAAGGAAAAACCTTCCATCCTAGGTCCCCAATATGTTAATGTATTAAATCTATTGATTTCAAACTTTTATTTTATTTAATGTCTGTCTGGTAATACTTTTACCAGATAATGAGCAGGAGGAGATTTCCCAGAAGTCAGCTGACATCTTACTAGAGGTCGAAACTTCCCCCAGAGATATTCACACACAATCTTGCTGTGCAATGTACGCCTCATTCAGAAACAAAATTTTTTAGAAGATGTTCTACCTCTTAATAAGATTTGACTTAAAATTTCAGAAACAACACTTGTGAATCAGTATGAGTATTATGAAGAGTTTAAAAGTGGGTCATAAACATCCTTGAAATAGCAAGGGTAAAAGGTTTTGGATAAGCTGTATTTTTAAAGCAATATTCAACTCAACTTTGGTATCTTGGATACCACTATTTACATGACACAGTCTAGGTTCAGGTAAAGAAAAGTTGAAATGAAAAGAAGGAAAACAAAGAAGAATAGAGAACTACTCCTCACTGACCAAACCACTTCCTCTGTATTTACAGGAATTTTGAGAACATTGCCTTTAGGGGACCAGAGAGGCAAAACCATGTTTTCACCTTTTCCCATTGCTTTCCCAGGGCACAGTGCTCCTGGCTTCAAGGCAACAGCTGCAGCACTCAGTCAGAAGCCTAGGAAGAACACCCATTAGCTACAACCAAAGCACTATAATAGAGCCCTTTCTCTAAGTTCTATGTATCATCTCAGTTCAACATTACAGTTCTGATTATTGATCCAACAAAATATTTTCATTCAAACAGTCCTACAGGAAAGCCAGGAGATTTCCTGTGTGCAGAAGCACAGTCCTTCTGTATGGGTAGCCCACACATTGAGGCTCCCTCTGCAGTTTTGTATCCTGACAGCTATGCCCCAGGGGCATCTTGAGATATGCCTCAAGTACTTCTCTACCATCTACCTACTCTTTATCAGCTCCTCACCTCAATACTAGACAACAGCGCCACAGTGATCCTTTTGAGCTTGCCACAGAGGATTCCCCAGTGCCACAAATATGTCTTGGGATAATGGACCATCTTCACACATCCGCAGAAAAAGCTTCAGAGAAATCATGAACCCTAAATGTATGATTTTCCCCTGACCTACCTGAATGCCACCTTTAGCCAAGTTTAATGGAAAGAGCACCCAAAGAATTATTAGGCAAGTATTAAATTTAGACTTCTAGTTCATGAACAGAAACTCTGAACTCCCATTTATATTCTAAGCCTGGCTGCTCAGCCAGTAAGACTCCGATCTTTTTATAGTTTGCTGTTAGTTTGGGGACACAAAAGCAAATACCAGCAGTTCTCCAGCACAGTACAGATACTTGTACCACGAGGAACCATAGTCTTGCTTATATAGTGAAGACAATCTCTTACAAGGGACGCGTTTTAATCTGGAAATTACATGCACCACCAGCGATGCCAGAAACTGATGAACTGAAATAACGTCACAAGTACATTTATACCAAATATGCTTTTATGGAATACAATATGAACCATACTCTTAAGTATTCTCTTTGAATAACCTGAAACCTGTTACTTTAATTTGTTAGCCAAACAAACAAAGCAAATAAACTTGTGTGTTTGGAATTGCACACGAGGAAAAAAAAGGAGAAAAAAAAGGAAGTGATGCTTCTTCCTGAGCTAACATAAAGTGAAGTTGTTAACGTCTAATTTTGAACTCTACCTTTGTGCTTTAGCAGACCTGAAGGCAGAGCTTGACAAACTGGAGTATTTATCCAGACAAGAATAGCCACTCAGCTGTGCTTTAGTGCCATTTTCTGTCACACCAGCATGACAGCACTAAGTGTTTAGTTCAAATAAGTGGTTCCACGTCCTCTGATAATACAACATGGTTCCAGCATTCTGTTCACTACAATTTCAGCTCCATCAGGGGTGGCACAAGACAGCTCAGTATTCCCAGAGATTTTCAAACTGTGGTGCATGTGTTCTATTATGCACTCAACCTGTCTGGTCCATTTGGACTGGATTCACCAGGGAATACAATTAGCTGGCCATTTTATTTACACAACCCAGCCTGCCAATTTGTCTGAAGCTTCAGTTCTTTTTATTTTTCTCTTTCTTGCAGTTTCAAATTATTTCTGATGTGGTAACTATCTGTAGCACAGATTCATCTTCCACTGGGCATAAATTTGTAAGGCAACCAGCTGCTGGGGACTCACCTCGGGACAGTTAGGATCTTCAAATTTTCAGTAGTAGTTATTTTCTCAACAAATTCAAGTACATTGTTCTTTTAAATGAACCACTAAGTAAGACTTTGTCCTAACGTGCTGCCAAACAAATCATGGAGAATATGAAAGTACAGCAACAGAAGAGCGAACACACAGCAACAAATTCTGCTGCCTACTGCATGACTGGTCAGTGGTTCCAAAGCAGGGCACTATTGTTGCACCGAAGACCAGAATTTGACACAGGATATTCAGTATTTTAGGAAAACAGGCAAATATTCAAAAAATGAGATGGGAAATGATCTTATCCAAAAGGCACAGAGTTTGTGTGATTTCAGCAAGTCTCTCAGAACTACCATTGTCCCTGTATTTTGTGCATACTTTCCAAAGCTCAATTATACATGTAACACAAGTATTTCATGTCAAAAAATAAGACCAGACATAACCAGATAAATATAAAAAGTCAGTCTCATTCAAATGCAGACATCTGAAATGGTAAACCTATGAAAATATTGTGTGCTTATTCAAACTAGGAGGTTCAGATATTGCTGATTTTATGATGCCAAACACTATTTTCTGCCAATGCCTTCACAAGCTCATAAAATATGTCCTAAGCTACCCTATTGCCAAAAGTTTTTCCACAAGCTTTGTTAATTGGGTTCATGTAACTGATTCATTTCTGTAACAATTTGTAATTAAAACTTGATAGGAAGCCCAGCTACTTTGGCCATTTAACTATAAAGAATTCAAGTTACTAAAAATTCAAGTTCTAGCATACACTGCAAACACAAAATGACTGACGAGATTACATAACACTGCTCATAACTGAAGGTTTCCGTCACTTTAAGGCTTTCAGTGAGTAAGAATCAGTAAAACTGAAACTATCGCCAAACTAGGGTTAAACGAGCAAAAATTATCAAGGCATTTATGCTGACAGACAGCCACTGTCTAAACTCACTAGAATGTTCTTATTTACATTAAGAGGGTTGAAAGCAAACCCTGAAATCTTTATCTGAGTATTTATCTCAAGCATCTCTTATTCCTCAGGTTAGTCCACTGCGTCCTGGAATGTCTTCCCAAAGCACTGTGGGTTACTATCTCTCTTCACAGGGAATTAGAACGTCCTGAAATCACTTCTCTCCATTTTGTAACTTCACATTGCATGTTTGTTTGGTGGACTGACATAGCAGTTAAGAACAAATACTCCTGTTCTCCCCGATGTATGTTCGGTTTTGAGCAACTGTGAAGCTACAGGAGGAGAGTGGGACACATTGTGAGGAGAAATGGAGTTGTTGCCTGGTCATTCCAGCAGAGCACGGAAGAGCAGATCAGTGGGCACTGTAGGTCACAGGCACAAGGCAAATAAGTCTGACTCTGCTTACGAGGAGATGAAAGAATCTAAAGAAGACAGCTGCTAAAGGTGGGCAGAGTTTATCCTGCTGTTGGACTTTTTAAGGCAACGATGTTGTCAGAGGTCCTTCCTGAGCAGTCTAGGAGGGTGCCAAACATGACAAAAGAACCAGTTCAACCCCATAAAGACAGCTTACAGAGTACTTGATTGGTAACTTTATCCCATTTCTACTGGGAAATGTGAACTCTGAGCCAAGGTAACCTGACTGATACCACACAAGAGGAGAAATTTTGTTCGTATAATCCAAAACCGGCCAATTCAAAGCCAAGCTCAGTAAGTCAGTAAGAATGTGTCCATTTCTCTCTCCGTAGCTGAATGTTACTTGTTTAAGCAGTTTCTCTTCTGCCTGAATTTCGGCCTGGAAATTAACTCACTCCACCTCTTATGAAGACTGTAGCTAAAATCTTTGTCAGCTGAATGACCAGTTCCTAGGTTGCTTACAAGGATTTTTCTTTTTAATTCATACATACGAGTATTAAGTTTACTTTTTCCTTTTGCAATACACTAATTTATGCTTAGAAGAAATAGTACATGCCTGTCCCACTGGCATGCACACATCTGGAAATGTCTGGGGTTGCTTAAGGTACTCTCAGTTTTGCTTATGTTTTCAAGGATGGAAGGTTAATTTAAGAAGTTATTTGAAAAGCAATTATCTGGTCACATGGTTTCTGCTGCAGTCTCTAGACAGTGGAAGTGAAGAAGGGAAAAACAGTTAAGAGTGGCATTAACAAACATACCCACTTTATTCTGTGGTTTCTATTCTTAAGTTTCATGGCAAGGTTTGGGCAGTTTTAAGGGATCCAAATCTTCTGAGATCCTCTCCTCAGAGAGACTGCTGTTGGTCTGTGCTTCTGGATGTTGCAAATATGCAGTGCTACTTGACAGGGAGAAGATAGTTTTCCTAGCCAAAATGGCATTCAGTTTTATAGGTTTTATTAATAAATTTTCCTGGTAACATGAAAATATCAATAATTTTAATACGAAAAATATAAGATCTTTCCTTTCAAATGCAGGTCAGAACTAATTTTAACTTTTGCAATAAGATCTGAACAGAGATTCATATATTTCTAAGCTAAAAGTTTGGCAAGATTCTTCAAAGTTTTCTGTATTTCAGACAGATTATGCAAATCTTAAATAAAACACCATTAATTCCTATGCACCTTAATACTTTTACATATTTCCCCATGGATGTTTTGGTGACCATTTATCGTCATTTTTTGCAAGTAAATAACTCAACCTCTCTTAATTTCTTTTTTTTTCCCCCCTAATTAACATTCCAGGAATGAGCCTAAATCTGATAAAATAGTAAAAGAAAAAAAAGAAGTCCTTTGTTGAGTTTTTGCTGGAAATACTACAAGAAAAAAAACCACAACAACCAAATAAAACCCAATGCAAACAATTATACTAATGAGCTTTCTAAATACATTTGAACAACATTGAGATTTGTTAGTTGAAAACAGGAGAGCACTTTTTGGATCTCTGGTAATTTTAATGGTAAAATGACCTAGGTGTGCCCCAATACAACCCAAATACTGGATTTTTTTATCATCAATACTTATCTAGAGGAGACCTAAAACTTGACATTGACACACAGAGTATCTGCTAGGCCAGAAATCAATAAGAGCAGTGACCTGCTTTCAAATGAAAAGCAGGAAGTATCTCTCCCAAAGGCCCAATTGTCTATATGGCCTTACAATTAACCACCAAAATACAGGAAAAACACAGAAGTTTCATACATGACTACGGAATGGACAGAAGTAAAAACCCCACTTGGTTTAAGCATATATTATTCATGTTTATATACACTACACGTTTGTTTGGTGTATTGTTTTGGTTTTTTTTGTTTTGATCAGGTCTTTTGTTTGGGGATTTTGAGGTTGTGATTGTTTGCTTGTTTGTTTTATTTACTATAAAAGTCAGAAGTGGTCTGAAGTGAATGACAGAAACTGAATGAAAAAGTGCTAAGAAAAGTTAATCGCAAAACCACCTTGCCAGAACAGCACAGCGCTTACAGAATTACAGTAGTCTTCTGACTGATAGTGTGTGACGAGCTAGGAGGGTATTTCTGATGTACATCAAACACAGTAAAAGCTGAACTGAGACCACAAAGCTCTTTCTCTCTTCTGAAACAGGATATGAATTTAAGTGTGCAGAAATGGAACTGGGCTGTGCATGTCTTCTTCTGAGCATGGTCTTGCAGATGCTTCCTAGATATATTTTTCACAGTAGCCCAGTTTCTGACTCCAGTGAGTTAGCAGTATGTTAGTGCTTGCTGCTCTGCCTTCACTGCAGACTCCAGCTCCTCCCTGAGTCAAACTGAATGCACCTCTTTAAAAAAACAACTATTCTGCCAGTACGTTCATCCTTTCTCAGGATTTATTTCCAGAGCCCAGTTGTCGTTGTGAACTGTGAGGAATACATTATACCCAAACTATGCCTAGAATGAAAAACTACCTTTTCCCTCTCTCTCTTCTCTCCCTATTTCAGCAGCAGATTTTCTCCCTTTTTAATGCAAGTATCTGTTGAGGAGGATTTTTCCTTCACAATAAACCCAAAAGCATCTCTTGGTTTCCAGCATGATTGTTACAAATCAACATTGGCTATGACCTTGTATTTTACATCAGCATTGCTCTCTAAAGCAAATTTCATAGTTTCTCAGCAGTAGCATCACATTTCTTTAATGCTTATTGACAGGTAGGTCAGTAGCCAGTGACTTTTTTTTAATGACTGCAATCTTTTGTTCTCTTTGCAGTACCCACAAGGACTTGAATGACAGAAAGTTCATTTTTCTCCGAATGAACATCTGATTAGAGTAGCCCATGCTTTAACCCCCTTTGGGAGACATGCTGTCAGCCAGTAAAGCCATGGTGGTCGTGGTAACTGTCACTGCATATCCAACAGCTGCTCCGTTACACATTCCCTAACCTGGCAAGAACCGAGCTGATGAGATTCTGCTTCTTTCTCCCAGCCTGGCTCTGTGCTGCCATAGCCCCATACCTCCAGCAGGCAGGCTGGCAAGCAGCGCTCACTGCAGCTGCTTCTCACCCTCCTACTGCTGGTTCACCACCAGCAGAAGGTCTCCCTAAGGTGCCTTCTGTGGCCTGGACCATGGAGACTCAGTGTCACGCCTGCCAAGGAACTAGAGCTCCTCAGCTAGAACCCTGCAGAGGCCTAACGTGGTATTCAGAATTTGGTATTCAGAATTTGCAGATGGTGGTTGGTACTCTGTTGGGTTTTTGCTACACCAATGGAATGAAATTAAGAGGAAGTGGACATTTTGAATTCTTTAGGATCAAAGCAGAACATGGTTTGATGAACAGAAAGTCAATAAATTGGTCAACATACGTCACCCTGATATCAAAAAAATTACATCTGTGCAGTTGCCATGTTCTAGCTCAGTGTTAGCTCAGGCAGAACTTGGGCTACACAAGACAGAATTCAATGTAAATTGCATTCAATAGATGGGTGTCCTAATCATCACCAACAGTCATTTGCATGTAATGCTAAATTGTTCAAAGTGATCTTTTATTTATACAAAACTAGGTAATATTTTCTTTGGAACAAGCCTTTATGTTTCTATCTTTGTTGAAGATGCGATAAGAACATGGATGGAGCTTAAACTACCATCACAACTGGTTATGCCTTCCTAATAGTGCATTGCTGGCCATACTTATGCCACGTGGTCCTAGTTTGGATTATATTCTAACACATGAGTAGCTCTGTCTTCCACAATGAAACCTACAACTGAAATCAATGTGAGATATTCTTAAACATCATACCATTCTAGAATTTTAAAGATATAGCAAACTGTTTTGATTTTTTAAATTAATATATATTCCTGCTTGTGTAATCCATACACAAGCTTAAAAAATATAAAAGTTTCACCTAATTTTTTTACTAACAATTAGTTAGTCAAAACTAACAAGACAGTTTCTAGTCAATTCAAAGAATTTGAGACCTGAATTAAAAAGGTATTTATTTACTTTTAGTTACAGTATTCATAGCTACCATCACTGTTGTAAAAGTGCAAATGCATTTCACTCCTTCAAAAGGGTAGCACCCATGCACATGCACTATTTTAATGGCTTGACATTCCAGGTTATGGATTGCTTTTTATGGTAAAAAGCAAGTTAACATGTAAAGGGCTAAGCAAGAAGCAAATGAATATGAAGGGACTGTGGAATTGCATCTGTAAAAACTCCAGTTCAGCCACACACCTCATTTGCATTAGAACATCTGTCAATACTGGTACAGATCAGGTGCCACTCACCAACCAAACCTTTCTACTTAAAAAAGTAAAGGAAAACTTTCACGGACAACAAGGAATGGCAAGAAAGACAATATGACAAATGTGGAGATGAACTCTGGTAACAATGGAATGATATTCATGAACTGGAGGATAATGGATGACAGCATAACTGGCATACCAATGGATTTGGAATTGGAACCATAAGAATACCATTTACCAGAGATGGTAGATAAAGTTTTGCAACATCTTGTCCTCGTAAAATTGACAAAAAAGTGATCTTTCTGCACTACAAAGGGGCAAACTGTCACACTTGTAACAAAAAGCTAAAGAACAGTAAATGTTTTTCTATGCATGAAATAACATTGGATCAAAAGATGTAACATAAGACACCATAATTACAGTATGTATTTCTGGAATGAAAAATTAAGAGGCATTAAGTAGAAGGTGTAAGAAATACTTGTTAATAACCCAACAAAAACATACTGAAAATAATAAAATAAAATTGTGATTCTCTGAAGGTGTATTTCTCCAGCTGACTGGGCTCTCTCATTTTGCTAAGATTTCCTAGGTAAGGAAATAAATACCTAGCTATGCAAATTTCCCCATCTTAAAAGCTTGTTTTCTAAACAGGGAGAAAGAACTCTCAGAACTAACTGAACTTTTATTTCTATGGGTGCTGGCAGCAGTACAGAGCATGGCCAACTGAAAAAGACATTCCAAATGCAGTGGTTTTTTAGAACTCAGGGGTTAAAATCTTGCTGTAACTCATAATCTGCTCTTCCATATGAGATGATGATGAAATTCAAACTTCAGCTTCCCCTTTCCACGGCTTATCCCAGCATGAGAATTGATTCATCACACTCTGCAATCAAAATTTGGTACTTAACTGAATACAAATTATGATACTGAGGGAGATTTACATGTTTGTGTCGTAGAACACAATGCTCAGGAAAAAAAAGTTGATTTATCCTCTGCAGTGGATTTAGTTACAAATTCCCATTCAAAGTAAAGCACAGAAAGATTGTGAGGATGGGCATTTTAATTGTTTTTCTATGCTTTTCTACTTCTCTGTGCTAATTTAGGTACTTGTTAATTTTAAAAGAATAATTATCTGTTTGTTTCAAGCCTTTGCCTTACCAGAAATATCAAATTTGTTCTCCTATAATTTTGTTGTAGAAGTTCTGGGAAATCCCAGAGATGTTATGAACCTTACTGAAAGTTTAGAGAACTATCTTTTCTCTAAAATGCGAATTACTCACCGAAATTACATAAAAGGTGTTAAAAAAAGTGGGGTAAACGAAAACCCAATGAATTCGAAATAGCCTGACCAAAAATCCCTGCTTTTCAGAGCCGATTAACACTTAGCCCTAGTTACATAAAAACGTGACAGAAAGTTAAACCTAAACTTTCTTTTATGCATCACTGTTCAATCATGTCTTCTTTGGTGCTACTCTCCTTCTTAAATCTATGGGATAGGGAGGAAAGAGAATTAAATCCCTATATACATATATATACTACATTCCATATATATTACATATGTATAATGACAACAGATATGCAGTAGATATGTTCATACCAAATACGACATATGTAATGTCTTCTTGCTCTCTTTGCCCTTATTCAATTCTGCCTGTTGTGCCATTGCAATTGCTTATACTATGAGATTTATGGAACAGATACACAAATAATGCCTAAATAAACAGACACCAATCCCTAATAGTGACAATGCACAATGACCAGACTAATGCTGGAGACAGGTAAATAATATAAATATTTTTGTAAAATCTATAATCCTGAATTGCAGCTTGTTAGGAAATGTCAAAAAATATAGGACCCACCTTAAACATTTAATTGGAGAGCAAAGAGATTAACTATGAAACACTGAATCACAGTATCTGTATCAACACCCAGTTTCAGTTTCCCCTAACTTCGAACTGTTACCGTTGTCACTGAAGTTGCAGAACTGTCTAGCACTTCGTATAGATCTTATAAGATTTGCTTTACTAATTTTGCTAAGGGTTTCTACTGATTATCCATCTTTGTATCCAGCTTTATTACATTACATACCTTCATATACTTTTCAGTTGTGAATAAAGGTTGAACACTGGTTGCAAAGCAAACGACATGGTTAATTAAATGCATTGCAACAAAAAATTTGAATGTAGAAGTTGTCAGGCTCTTATGACCTCCTAAACACAGCTGGAATCAATGGAATAAAACTTGTGAGTTTTCATTTGGATTCTATGTATAGCATCATGTCACATTAATCAGTCCAAAACATATCTCTGGATTCTACAGATAGTACTATAGTTTACTACATCAACAGTAACAAACTTTTGCCGCACCCCCACTAGAATTGGAATTGCACAAAACCTGTATTACTTGAGGATGTAATTATCCCTGTAAGGTAGATAATTAGGAACATACCAGGAACATACCAGACTCATTGCAGGGAACTACATGTCAAGAGCTGAGTTTTCAAATCAGATCTCCCTTCCCTGCATTCTGTACTCCCTTAACACTGACATGAATGCCAGTGGATGACAGTACAGCAGCTATAAAACCATATTCAACAGATGAGAAATGGAGATGGGAAGAGAAATCACATTTGTTTGCAAATATAAGAAGAATTTACTTCTGAGCTCAAAATCACGTGACATGGTGATTTCACTGCCTTCAACAATAACACTCCTGTACTTAGAAACAGGCAAGTGCTTAACTGTACAACATAGATAAGATACTAGGGACTAAGAAGTTGATTTCCTAAACAATGGATGAACAGAAAGAAGCATGTAAGACTTTTTTCCCCTTACTGAACTTCAGCTTATGGAGTTTTATGACTGTCAAATACTACCTCTTGATAATATCTGTATCTCAGTAAGTAAAACCACAGAATCAGTTCTGGTCAGTTGAGGCTCCTTAGCAGAGCAGTGTTAAATTTAAAGTCAGATTGAATTTTCCAGACTGGTGGATATAGAGAAGCTAAGTGTTCAGAATTATTATTGTTGCATCACTCTTACGCACCTAAAAACTGAAGGGGTGGGAAAAGCTTTTACAACTATCCCCCCTCCCCCATGTTTTCATCATATTTGTTGTGGTAGGAAAAGCATCTTCCTCTGCTCACATCCTGTTTATCAGTCTTTAAGTGTCAAGTTTGAATTCGAAGCAAGTGAAAGTGTAGTGAATATATTTAACTATTTTAAGTTTTAAAGAATATAAATCCCAGCATCTCTGATTGTTTTTTATATTTTATGGAGAAGGAGACAACCAACCACAGACTTCCCAAAAATGTAAACTAAGGAGATATGCAAATATAATATCATAGATAACTATGTAACACTATCCTACCATTAGTGTGGATGCTGATAGCTATGAGGATTTACTACAAGCTAAATATTGAGAGTTTGGTGCATGCAAAAGGAAGCCATCTGCTGACAGAAAGATCTTTTTAGAGGGTATCAGGATCACACTCAGCAAAGACATTTTTTTCTCTTTAATTTCTGAATCCTTCTCTATATACAAGTAGCTTTTGCTTCATCACCTTTGCCTTCTGAGCCGATGACTCAGATCTTTCCTTTCCAGTGACACCAATTCAAATGCAAAAACATGGATTGTACTTAGCCCTTACTTCCTGAACTGAGTAGTGTTACGATCTCATGTCATCTCAATGGTCTATAAACTGAGAAGCTTGATCTTCAGATCTCTACCACTAGCGTTCCTCCACAACATCAGGCAAACTGCTCAAGCTCTTTGTGCTGTTGATTCTCATGCACAAGGCTTCCGGAAGTTTAGAGCTCAAAGGTGAAAGCTGAACTTCAAGGCAGAATGGTGATCCTATGTTACAGGGTGGCATGTCCTACAAGAAGCAAACATTTCCAGAACTAGAGAAGTAGACAATGATTCTTAAGGAATCAACGAGCAGTTAAGAGGATTTGTGGCTCTAAGCAGGGATTTACTACACAAAAAGAGTATGTACAAACAAGACTAGCACTCAAACAGGACTGACTACATAGAGTGTTTCAGTTACTAGAGGCCTACTCTGTTTCTTTCCCTTTACTTGTAATAACTCCTGAGACCAAGGATGGAGCTGTAGCACATGTCTACATTAAGAAACATACTGGGAAGTAGCTTAGAACTTCAGAGCTTGCCTCCACAGAGATGTTCCCTACTGTGGCCTGAAAACCCCAAACAAATTAAAGCTAGACCAGGGAGTGGTCAGGGAATGTCCAGACTAGTACTAATGGAAAGACAGCAGAAGGGCTGCAGTGCCAGCTCACACACCTAGAGTACAGCACTACACAGTGGTTACTGTGGCTTAGAAGCCAAACTGAACAATTTCCTTTTAAACATTTACCATCAGGGACTTGCCTTTCTCTCTATGGCATTTAAAAAGATGGGAAAGAATAAAACAAGAGAATGGCTAAGCAGCTTTTCAAAGAAAATCATGAATGGAAAGAAAATTTATGACTATACACAGAGCCGCAGAGAGGGAAAACGAAAATCCAAAGTTTTGATAATGGCTGAAATAAGTTTCCAAATAAAATCTTCAGTGCAAGTGACAGTCACCCTGTAATTGTGAATGGATTCAGTCAAGAAAGCATTCTGACCATAGCGTGAAAAGTAATTGTTCTTGTGAGCAGGGTAAATCAAATGAAGAAAGTTTATAGACTGGTTTGTTTTGGTGGTGGACCTTCCCTTCCTTCCACATTACTGAACTACTCTTATTTGAAAATCTTGACACTTGAAGTCATCTACATCTGCTATAGAGTTGATAACTGGCATACGTCTGAATCCATTGAGATAAAAGAGGAATTTGTAAAGACACAAAAGTCAGTGAAAGATTGTCCTGCTGTGTGTGAACTTTAGAAAAAGAAGGGAACTGAAGTATTTTTCGCTCTGCCAATCAGACCTAGTAGTGACTGGAAAACAATTATTATTTGATGCAATTTTTCTACTTGAGGAGACGGCCAGCTCCCCAGGTGACATCCTTCAATGATGTCTTGCTACAAAGACAACAAACAAATTACGTAGTCACCCTGATTGAATGTTTCCAGCTCCCCTGACACAGGCTGATGATGGGAAAGGTTTCATTCTTGGTGAAGCATTAAGAGACAGGCCACTGGCCTCACGTCACTTAGTACCACACACCAGCTGCAGTTCTTCCAGAGCAAGAAAGAGGCCAAGGCAACAGCGCTAGTGTTTCCACTGTGCAGATACTGCAGAAGACTTACGTTAGTTATGTGAGACTTGACAGGCTGCAGGTTCAGAGTTCTGCAAGCTACCAGTATCCACTTACTAGAACAAGTAGAATTACAGGTTAATACAACAGCGCAGAAACAGTTCTACATGCCTACAGCTTCCTGTTCCTGCAAGAGCAGATTCTGCTGTGAAAACCTTGGATTCTTGAACCTTTAAAAAACAGACATATGGATGGGTTTGATCTGATATGTGGGAATAAACATAAAATGTTGCCACTTGCACAACAAAAAGACACTACAAACTCTTCCTTCGTATTCTCTCCTCTTCTGGAAGACGTCTTCAATTGTGTGAAAATCTCAGCTGGAAATTGCAAATGAGGCTGTGAACTACTTTACAGTGGCTTCAGTAAAAGTATGCCCCCTTAAGAAGAGAAGGAAATGTTTCTTTGATTCTAAATGTTAATTCTCATTTAAAACTCCCCCACATCTCTCACCTGTGAGTGACTGACTGTATTTTAGCGGGTAAGCTTCGAAAAGAATCACAGCCTTTTACTGGAAGCAAGGTCAAAAATGTCAACAGCATACATGTTGAAGAGGTGCCATTTGAAAATATCCCTTTGAACTCACTTGACCAAGGCTACTGTTTGGAGTTTAAAAAAACCCCAAATCACACCTGTGTGCAGAGGGGTAGGCTCTCTTTATCTGATAAGAACAAGGTGTGGAACCTTGTGCGATAGATAATTAATCTCTACTGCTATCTATAGTTTCATTGTTAACACTGTCTTGGTTGAAGTGTGAAAGTATGTTCACACTTTTGCAAATGGGCGATTAACTAATCAAATGACAATATGAATCTTAAAACCACAGAAATTACTGCAATCCAACACGAGTTATGACTATATTTTTAATTTCATAAAGAAAATCATTGTCTCAAGCATCCTTCAGGACTATAAGGGAAGTTACCAGATCTTCCCCACTGAAATAATCAGTGCAGAAATTGTGACTAGATATCCTGGGTTCAGCTACAGCAGTCATTTTTTCTCCTTCTTAGTAGCTTGTGCAGCGGTGTGTTTTTGACTTTCAGCCTGGGAACAACGCTGGTAACACCGATGTTTTTAGTGGTTGCTCAGCAATTTGTCCGACCAAGGACTTCTCTCAGTCTCATGCTCTGCCAGGGAGGAGGGGAAGCCGGGAGGAAGCAGAGACAGGACACCTGACCCAAACTGGCCAAAGGGGTATTCCATACCACAGCACGTCATGCCCAGTATAGAAACTGGGGGGGTTAACCGGAAGGCCCAGATCGCTGCTTGGGTCGGGCTGGGTACAGGACAAAGTTCATGTAAGGTGCCGTTCCACATTAATGAAGTAAGTAAATGTATCTCTTCTCTCTGTAGAGATTGATGGTATTACTAACATCTAGACTGCATATAAAATCATGCAGAGCATGTATTTACAAAGTGTTTAGCTTTTTTATCTATGCTACTAAAATTCTCAATACACCTCTTAACACTTCGCATCACTAACACAGTAACCTCCTCTCCTCTGGTTGTGAAAATTGTTCTGCTTATATTAATTCAAACTGCTGTAAGAAAATAGTTCTCTTGTGTCACTGACTCAGCCACTGTACAACCTCCTGGGATCACTGCACTGACTCACTGTCTTCATTTAAAGCCCTTTTTGGACAGCTTCTGCCTTACTGTCATACGCCATTTCTGCTCCGCATAATGTCAGTTTCATTTACTTATCCGCCAAGACAACACTTTCTCTGGTACTTTACAATTTCCAATACTTTCTAATAGCCTCAAATAGCTCGAGAGTATTATCAGACCCACATCTGCATACACCCTCACTCAGAAACTATTTCTGACCCTCAAATCTCCAGAACAAAGTTGTTCTATCCTTTTTTTCCTTTGTATTTATTTCCCCAAGATGTGTCTTACTCCTTTGCAATTCTTAGCATTCTTCATTCTTTTCTGCCAGACCTGTAAGTAAGTAAGACCTGCAGAAAAATCCCATTTCTGTTTTCCAGGTCTGTTAAGGGAGAAGAAACAGGAGATGACAACTTCAACTAATTACAAAGTTGTTGGACTTTTCTTTTTGTATTTATTGACTTCATAAAAGAACAGAAATACTAGTTCAAAGCTAAGTACTGTCTAGCCTAGCATCATGTCCCTGAAAATGATCAAATTAACACCACAATACATAAAGCTGACATGTAGGTTCAAAGGTCTCCATCTCAAATAAATCTTCACAGCTCTGATTCTGCAGGGCATATATAGACACAAGGAGCCAAGAGGTTAAGGGCAGCAAAAATTACTAACTTAAATTATTTCCTTTAAAAAAAAACCACAATTAACTTACTGTTGTAAGTGCACATTCTCCTTTTTGGTTTTCATGCCAAAAACTTCTTTTTGTATCAAGAGTTTTCTTGTATTTTCTCATTCAATAGACAAAATAACTCATCACAGACTGGCTGGTATATATGTTTTTTTTAAACACCCTCTTACATTCACTGCAGAAGTGACATAGTCCAAACCCCCCTAAGAAAACAAATACAAATAAATTGATAGGTTGCATTTTCACAGCCCTGTTCAATTAGAATTCTCAAATCAGTGTATAAACATTACTGAATTGTAGAGGTTAAAGTTACAGAAAACAGCGACAATATCCACATTTTAATCTAAGGAATGAGATAAAATTTGTTGATTTAAAAAAAAAAAAAGAAATAAAAGCATAAAGACACTTAATGCTTTATAACAGAAGTGCTTTAGATGAGTAAGGCCAAAAGCATTCGTGTGGAAGACTTTGCCTACATCACGCTCTACTAATTTCTGTGAACGTATCAGCACGAAGAAGTCGGTTCTTTGTGTGGCCTCCAGTTGAAGCAATCCATTTTCAAACAAAGGGACTGAATTTTCATATTGGGAAAACAATGTAGATCTGGGGGGAAATGGTGGACTTACTTAAATCTTTAATGAAAATTAATTAAAAAAATCTTAAAATGATTTTAAGAATAAATGGTAATTGTGACAAAAATTCCTCCGATTGATTTGTTTCTAGACTGTTTGTTGTTACCTTTCAGAGGCTTACAAGGTGTTTTGGGAAGACTCCTGGGCTTTCCAGTTCCCCGAGAATGTAATGTTTAAAGCTCACCTTTCTCCTGAACAGCAAGTAACAATGCAGGGTAACAGAGGAAATGCTATATTTAGAAGATTTTCCATATTTAGACTAATTTTCCATACCACCTGTCAGTGTATAATGTTGACAACAGGAAAAAAAGGGTAGGCTCTTTGAAAATTCTGTACTGTATTGGTTAAAATAAGTCCCAAGTTTCAGCCATGTCTCCTTGTTTTCATATCTCTTAATTTGTGGGGAACAGGTTCTCAGGTTTTTAAATGTAATTTGTCACAGGTTTTTTATTCAATGTTTTTTTTTTCTGGAAGTGGGCAGCCCTGCCTCCTGCCACTAGTAACTAAAGAGAGACCAGTCTTATACTTAAATATACTACAGACTCATAAATAAAAGATAACACCAGAGTTACTCCTTTGCCATTAAACTATACTTCACATATGTCTCAATGCTTACTTACACAGGCAGACCAAAAGGACACACAGATAAATTAGTCATTTTTAACAGTATCAAACTTTTAGTGACACTGTCCAAACCCGTATGTCTTTCTATACACCTCAATTTGTATAAGTTTTCATTAGCAACTGTGCTGTTCTTAAAATTTTGCCTTAAACCTTGCATCTTTTTAATAACTATGCAGCTAGTAGCCCTTATTCATTTCTCCATGGCACTTAAAAGCATCTATTTGACCTTCTGATTGCTAGAATTTATTATGCAAAAAGGGGCCTCCAAAAAACGCGGAGAGGATTTTTACAAGGGCATGTAGTGACAGGACAAGGGGGAATGGCTTTAAGCTGACAGAGGGTAGATTTAGATATTAGGAAAATGCTCTTCCCTGTGAGGGTGCTGAGGCGCTGGCACAGGGTGCCCAGAGAAGCTGTGGCTGCCCCATCCCTGGCAGTGTTCAAGGCCAGGTTGGACACAGGGGCTTGGAGCAACCTGCTCTAGTGGAAGGTGTCCCTGCTCATGGCAGGGGGCTGGAATTGGATGGGCTTTTAAGGTCCCTTCCAGCCCAAACCAGCCTGAGATTCTATGGTGATTCTATTTTTATATGGCAAGGTCTTTCTTTTACGCATAAAATTCTTGGGGAAAATTACTGGATATTGACACAGTATCAAATGGAGATACTTGAAACCCCTGATGCTCAGCTGCACAGGGATAAAAAAAATGCAAGCTATAAGTAACTGAGGTTTGAATTCACCCAGCAGAAGTTTCTGTAGTAATATTTTTCCTGAGTTTCTGGTGGGACACAGAATTTCCTAATTCCTCCATTACTTTAACACCTGTCACAGTAATGTAGTTTCAGAGACATACAGAGACAGGAAAGTCTTTGGCTGCTACACTGGGAAGCCCTTTTTAAAGGGCACAAACCAGCTCATTGACAAAAATAACTCTCACATCCA
>NW_009910625.1:0-28537 GCF_000696875.1 Nestor notabilis
GCCGGCTGCGGAGAGAGGCCCTTAGAGCGCGGTTGGCTCAGCCTTTATCTGTGCTGCTCGCTGCTGGAGAACAAAGAGAATCAATTAAGTGGGTGCAATTACTGGTGCTTCTCTGCCTTGGGTAGGTGCGCGGGGAGCGGGATCGGAACGCCTTTGCTCCCGCCGCTCTCTGAGGCAGGAGCGTTTCCCTCGGGTATCTGCGGCATCTTGGCTTTCGAGACAAGTGTTTGGACCTGGTCTGGGACAGGGGAAAAGGCCACGTAGCGCTAACGAGCACGAAACGCGTTTCGGTTTAGTGCATGAAACAAACCGAAAGTGAAAAAATAGAGGCTAAAGCAGATATGCCCTTGAAGCGCTTCCACCCTGGCCTGGTTTCGGCTGGGAGACAGTTAATTCTCTTCCCTGCAGCCGGTACGGTGCTGAGTTTTGGATCTACACGTAGGATTCTTCTGAGCAATAGAGTAGACTGGATCAGAAGCAGCACGCAGCAGTTATTTCATTTTCCCCTGCTTTTGCACAGCTCTTAGTTGCGTTTTTTTGGTATTGCCACCTTTGCAGCATTTGAGAAAATAAAGGAAAAGAACCAACATGGTCTTAACGAATTGTGCTGTCAGTACTAGCAGGATTTATGCCCGTTGTAGTCATCCATGCTAATAGGTACCGCGCTGAGACGACTTCATTTCACAGCATCCTGGAGACAGTTACTAATTGCATTTCTGGCGACCCTGTAAGAGGTAAACAGTCACATTGCAGCCCAGGCTTTGTGTATTGGAGTAGTTCTGCCAGTCTAAATGTGACTGTCCACCTACTGAAATACTTTGCAGGACATGTGCCTTTCTAGATCAGCACATTGAGGTGGGGTTCACCAACTCGCTCAAGGTCATAGAGTGTTGGTGGCAGAGGTAACAATAATGGAATCCAGCCATCCTGGCTGCTGGCTCCATGCTCTCGGTGCTGGATGACTCTCCCAAATAATTGCAGGTAGTTTAAACATTGGTTTGCGTAAGTGCACAGTGAGGCCTTCAAAACCTTCTGGGGAAGCAAAATGTGGATAGATCTGCTCAAGATCCAGTGCTGTGTTTATGTGGAGCTTAAAGTAATTGCTCAGCTTGACATAGGAGGGAGATGTGAGGAAGAGTTTGTGGCTTATTTTGTAAACGTGCGCTCAAAAGGCATCAATTTTCTTGAGGGTATAGTGTAGAAAGGCTTATTGTGTAGGTTTAGAGCATTTATCATGAGATAGAACAGAAGTAGATTACACTGTAATTGAACAGTTTTTGAAAGGAGAACGTGGAGACTGTGATTGTAAAGAGGTTTTCATCTGAATAAAGTGTTTACCAGATGACGCTCTGTGGAGTTATTTGCAGTTGTGAGGAGAAAAACAACAACCAACAGATGCACTTGGAAGCCATGGTGATGAGGCTGTTGGAAGTTAAAATGGGAACAGCAAACTTCCTCACTTGATTTATGTTCTAAGCAGATACTTGTTAAGTAAAACCAAATCACAACCAGTGTTATTTCTGACCCTGGAGAGAAGTTGTGTTTTGCTTTGTGTTTTTCTCTGTCCAAATGTATGAAGGAAGGGACTTCAAAGGGAACGCTGGCAGATCTGTGCTATTGTGACACCAGCAGCATATATTTAGTAACTTCAGGGAGGAAAGATCCTTATTGTGCTAAAAAAGATATCCGTGGTGGTTGTTTGGACTTCAGAGCGAGCTGAAAGCAAGCTGGCGTTGTTCAGGTGTTACTCTTTGGCCTGTGTCCTGTAATGGGAGTTCTGTTGGACAGATTCCTGCACCAGTGAGGAGTTCCATTAGCAGTACTGGGAGGAGCCCAGACTGGGGAGGTCACAGAACTGAGCCCACAGGTCTTGGTTTGTGCTTACCTCTGTGTTCTACAAGTAATCACGGTGACTGTCAACTGCAGCATGGAGTGATCGTGGAGAGAGCCTGTTGTGGTGCACAAAGCGGTGGCTGTGTTTCTTGTAAAGGGCCTGGCTGGGGGGCCAGAGGCAGCCCGCTGCATAGCTGTATTCATGGAACCCCAGCCTGCTTTGGGTTGAAGGGACCTTAAAGCTCCTCCAGCTCCAACCCCCTGCCACAGGCAGGGACACCTTCCACTAGAGCAGGTTGCTCCAAGCCCCTGTGTCCAACCTGGCCTTGAACACTGCCAGGGATGGGGCAGCCACAGCTTCTCTGGGCACCCTGTGCCAGCGCCTCAGCACCCTCACAGGGAAGAGCTTCTGCCCCAGAGCTCATCTCAATCTCCCCTCTGGCAGGTTCAAGCCATTCCCCTTGTCCTGTCCCTCCATCCCTTGTCCAAAGCCCCTCTCCAGGTTTCCTGGAGCCCCTTTAGGCCCTGGAGCTGCTCTAAGGTGTCCCCTTGAGGAGCCTTCTCTTCTCCAGCTGCCCCAGCCCAGCTCTCTCAGCCTGGCTCCAGAGCAGAGCTGCTCCAGCCCTCGCAGCAGCTCCGGGGCCTCCTCTGGCCTCGCTCCAGCAGCTCCACGTCCCTCTTGTGCTGTTCCCCAGAGCTGGATCAGGGCTGCAGGGGGGGTGTCCCCAGAGCACAGCAGAGGGGCAGGATCCCCTCCCTGAGCTGCTGCTCACGCTCTGGGGGTGCACCCAGCACACGGGGGGGTTCTTGCCAACCAACACTGCATGAGCGCTGCTGGAGGGTCAGTCTGCACAGGGAAGTTGTGATGATGCGGGCTTCTTCTGTAGAAGTCTCTGCAGTTTCCTATCGATAAGTGCTGTATGGAAGCTATGCTGTTATTAATACCAAACTGTCAAATCTCCGAAGCACATGTGTGGCTTATAATTCTGTCTTTGGGAAAAGCCCTTTTATAGGCGGCACTTGGTGAATTATCCCAGTAAGGCGACTTCCAAGGCAAAAAGGTTGCTTCCTTAGAAATCCAGAAATTTATAACCTGAATGACACTGCTGTGTCAGCAAGCACATCTATTATAGGCCTGGGTTTGCCAGCTTTTACTTGTGCCAGTTTGGGTGGTAACTTCTTATCCAGCCAAGTCAAATAAGAAAAGGAAGCAATAATGGCATATGCTTTTTTAAGATTGGTGGTTTTCTGCTTGTAAGTTGTGGAATCCTGGGATTTTCAACAGGTCTAAGGAAAATTAGCCTATTAATAGGGTTAGTGATCCACACCTCCACTGATGTGGTGATCTGGGGTTTTGGACACCTCAACACATGCTGCTGCTGAGCTGAAGAAACCTGAGTTGCGGTTTGACACCAGGAATTGGAATGAAACTTGTGCGGTGTTGAAATAAAACCCTAAAGAATCAAAATAGCATTCATTATTAGAAATAATGTTTTAAACCTTTCATTAAATACAGCCACTCAAAAGTACCTAGCAGTAGTTTAAAATGTTTATTAGGGGAAAGAAACCCACTTCTGCTAGCTTCAAAGATTGCCTGTGTTTCTCTTATATGCAATGTGTGCAGTATAGATAAGTGTGAGAACCAGAGGTTCTCAGATACACTCACTGCATCGAGCTAACTGCTGTAAAAAATAAACCCCTCTGCCTATGAGAAGTTTCAGAAGTCATTTTGCATTCCTGGGAGCTGGCAGGTTTTCCACATTAGCTCTTCATACAGTCATCAGATATTTGCATGGAACAATGATTCTCACTTTGCAGTTGTACATAAAGTCGTTCAAGAAATAAGGCTTACACTTGCTCCACAAAGTGATTCCAGAGTTTAATTCTACTGAAACCAAAGGGATTCAGCAGGCTTCCAAGCAGCACTCCGAACCCAAATTGCCACATCCAGATCTGTTACTTTCTCTGGACTCTTCTTAATAAGGTAGCAGAACATCAGCTTGGAACACAAGCATTGGGGATTTGTTTTCAGCATATTATTAGTAGCATTTCAGTGAAGTGGAAACAAACCTGTGCTCTGAAGAGAAACTGGATCTTGGGGGAAGACATTCCAGGGAGAACTGTGAATTTAAATTCTACAGGGAAGAGCTGCTATTTGAATAAAAATTAGTAAGTTTAGTTTGGGAATAAGAATCAGAACCTGTAAATCTGAAGATATGACAGATGCACTCTGGTAAACACCTCAACTTGGGTCATGTTTCAAGTATGAGACGTATCTGGTGCCTGGAAATGCGAACGTCATGATGTTTAGAATGCAGAAACAAGCCTTTGGTTTTGATTGTTCATAATGCGAGGGCTATTCGTGGCTAGAACATTCAGAAACTAAATGTCTTAAGGTGCAACTAAATCAGATTATTAGGCTGGAGAGCAGCTGAGATGGACCTTGTTTTATAAAGCTTTGTGGAAATGGGAATGAGTCAGTAGGAACTTTTTGTTCTTTTCCTATTTTCTACTATAGAATAACGTCAAGTCTCAGAGGACATCTCCAGGTTGATAATTAACCTGTAGGAGCTACAGTAAAACATGATGTTTGGGGGGGAGGGGGGGAATGTAAGTAGCTCTTTCACTTTGTTCTGTCTGTCGTCAGTGGTACGTGTGCTTGGGAGTCTGGCCTTTATGAATTGCATTTGGGATTGTTGCTTGCTCGGGTCATGGGTTCTGGTTTTAGTTCTGGAACGTCACTCAAAGTGAAACAGAACTGGGGGGTGGCAGAGGGAGAATTAGGATGGTTGTACTTTGGTTAGAGACAAAATCCCAAATCTGTTTGGTATTCTTCATCCCAGGAACTACAGTGCAGTCGTAACAAGAGGTTAGTTTAAACAAGGCGTGAAGGTGTTCCCCATTCTTTTGTTCTGAGTGTCTGGAGTTTGACATACCTCAGTGCCTGTGTGAGCAGATACCTAAGTTGTTATCCCTCATCCGGGAAGGGCATCACTGCAGAGAGATTCCTGCCTAAAAGGGGATTTACCTGTTTGTGTTTCCTCACTTCTGCTGTCCCAAGGCACCGATGGGATACCTTTAAGGATGGGATATGCTTATGCCATTGTTCGGTTGTGTTGCAAAGAGCCAGTGTGAGCAACCCTGGTTGTGAGCTGGGACCCCAAAATGCTGCCATGATACCCTGAAGAAGTGCTTATCAGTTTGTTTCATAGCAGTTTGTTACATAGATGGAAACCTGATGCAAATATTTTCTTCTATTTCTGTATTTTGAAAGGAATTTAAGTAGAGGTAGATTCATAACCAAGCATCACATTGTATATTTTTACACCGTTATTGACTGCCTCAGTTCAGTAGAGACTTATGGAAATAATCTTCTTGCCTTTTCTCTTTTTTTCCCCCTTTTTTTCCTTTAGAATTGCCAAAATGCTTTGGAATTCTTAAACGCTTCAAAACCTGAAGTCTCTGAGGATACAAAACCATAAGAACCCAAGAAGCAGCAAGGAGGATTCAGTGCCAATGCAGCAACAAAAAAGACAGCCAGAGTTAGTGGAAGGAAATCTTCCTGTTTTTGTTTTTCCTACAGAACTTATATTTTATGCAGATGACCAGTCAACACACAAGCAGGTGTTGACTCTATATAACCCCTATGAGTTTGCCTTAAAATTCAAAGGTGGGTTTCTTAGGTTAAGTTCTATTTAAGGGTTAGTTGGTGATCTTGAACAGTCCAATTATAATTCATGTCACAAATCACATTTGTGACAAACCCAAACTCGTGTCTTTACGTGTTGATGAAGTTGGTGAGGTGTTAATTCGTGAGTTGTTACCACTCCTGTCCTTTCTGTTGCAGTTCTTTGTACAACTCCAAACAAATATGCGGTGGTTGATGCTACTGGTGCAGTGAAGCCTCAGTGCTGTGTTGATATGTAAGTAAAAGTTGGGTGTTTTTCTTTTCTAATGTACAACATTGACTTATCTTGATGTCTTTTATTATTTAAGAGGTAGTAAATGACAGCATGCATAGTATGAACTAAGTTTATTATATCCAACAGTACTAAGTTGGATACAGTATTGTCCTAATCTCCTGTATTCTTGTGGCTGTCTGGTCTTTGCCATTCTTTCACTCCAGGGCAGAGGTATGACAATACTGGTCACACTTCCTTCTTTAATTTGTCTTTAGGCATAAATAAATAGTAAATGCAGTGTAGTTTGTAAACCAGTGGTGAGAGTAAAATGAGCATCTTCTGAGCAGTTTTTTGTTAGACATGACAAGAAAAGCAAGACTCCATCTGCAAACAAGTATTTGTCCTGCAGAAATCCCTCATGCAGGGGATATTTGTTTGCAGATGGGCAAAATGGAAACATGTGAGTTGTGCGGAGCACGGGCCATGTTTACTAAAGGTGCTTTTGCCCACCTTTCACCCTGACGGCCTCTCTTTTTCTCAGATCTGTCTCCCCTTTACCTGTTCCCCTTGTCAGGTGCCAACTCAGTAACAGAGAAAATGAGAAGTGACCACAGTAATGTATAGGGTCTGTAGGCTGCTATAATTGAAAGTTGAGTCTATTTTAGACCAACTTCTTTGCATCTTCCATTTAACACCTTATTTCTGTGCTGATGTATAGCTGAAGAAAGTATGAAATACCTAAAAGAGCAGACTGAGCTTTCTGAATAGAAGTTTGCAAACGGTGTAACACCTCCTGGGCTCTCTGGCTAACAAATGGCCATGGAAGAAAACTCCACTAGTGAAGGATCTGTCTTTTGTCAGATAAATAATACTGGGCTTGGGGAATGGCTCTTTCCTGTAGACTGTCTTCCTGAGGTGTAATTTGGAAAATTCCAAGGACTCACCAAATAGAAAGGAAGTTTAAAACATGGAACTAAAAGGTTTCAGTGGGCAGGGGTAACAGTCCTACAAATGGAACAAAGCAGGTCAGAATGTATCATTGTATCAGTGAGCTGTTCCAGCCTTTAGCAGACATTTACACAAGCTTGAGGACATTTGGTTAATCTTAAACAAATGTCTTTTATTAAAGAAAGGAAAATAAGACATATGCGTGTTGCCAAGGGAAAACTGTTTCCAGCAGAACCCCCATCCTATTCCAATGGTTGCTGTCTAAGGGCAGTGTTTACTGCTGGGCTCTGAGCAGTACTATGCAAGCGTGGCCATTTGCCAGATAAACAGATATTCTACAGAGCTTCCAATTATGCAATGGGCTCTAAAAAGAAACAGGAGAATGTAGCTGTTTATAGGGGTCTGCAGAAAATATCTCTTTGCTTGGCAGCAGATGCATGTTCTCAGAGCACAGCATTATGCACAGATTCTGTTTAGGTTGGGAGCTAGTCCCCTGGTACTAAGAGTAGAAACAGAAAATGAAAAGGAAGTGTTAAAGGAAGAAAGAAGAGTTGAATCTGCTGAGAGTTGTGTGAATTAGGATTGTCCGGGGGGAAAACCCTTTTGTTTTAGTGAAGGCAGTTGCCCAGCCAACACTCAGCTCACTGAAAGCCTGTCATAAGCACACTCTTTTGCCTCTAAAGTGACATAAAACTAGGTACAGTACTGCACCTCCTAGTTTGGAGGGTGACTTGTCTCTGCTTCCTTGTTGAATAGTCAATTCAAACTAGATACCAGTTATGAGCACTGTCTCTGTGTTAACTGACTGTGGGTGTCTTGATATAGTTCATTTAAATGAAGACCAGAACACAAAAATCTATTTCTTGCAGCGTTTTAATGTCTGTATTATCACAAAGATAGGTTTCTTGAAGCAATTTAAGACTACTATCCTGTATTACTAAGGGTGGAATCATTTTTTTTCCCCTCGGGAGATGGCAGCCTGCTTGAAGCCAAGTCACTTGTATGGAGGTGTAATTCCAGATTAGCTTTTGTTATCTTAGAAATTGAGAATAGCCTTTCACAAAAAACAAGTTTTCCACTTTGGAAAAATAACAAAAATCCGTATTAATCCTGAGAGCTGATGTGAGTTGGAACCTGAATGTTACAGCTGGTTAATGCTACAGAGGTGTTTTCCTAATGAATCATAACTGCAGAGGGGAGGCAGTTGAGCAGAGCGCTGCTCAGACGTCTGTGTGCCTTTGAGCAGTGTTTTTAAACCTGTGCCCTTTGTAAGTCCCACAGACATTTTTTCCCATGGAATACCATAAAACTAGAAGGAATGCAACAGCCCAGAACCTGTCTTGCTGTTGAAGCCATCTTGGGCAAGGTATTCAAAACAGTTGAGCAACAGAGTGATTGCCGGACAGTGAGAAGGTTTACCAAGAAAATAAGTGACTCTATAACTCAGAGGATATGTCTACACTGCAGTCTGGTTGTGACTGTAGCTTGTGTAGCTACACCTGGTGTAGCTCTGGGTAGGTAGTGGAGTATCTGCAGCATCGTGTGTTTCAGATCAGGCTATGAACTGTGCTCAAGGTAGTTAGGTTGATGAGCAAAGCTCTGACAGCACAGAGCTCTGCTGTTGATAGCCAGATTTACTCACTGAGAGGTGAAAGACGTACATGTTGATCTGTGGCTGTCATTTCTACTGCACTGATACATGCTTTTAGGAGGCTTCTGGTTCTGAAATCCCAAAGGTGGGCTTAAGATAAAGAATTAACTGTTCCTTTTGGCCAGCCAATTGGAGCAGATATATTTGGGAACCAGAGCAAACATAAAGAGGGGAGAGAGAAGGCAAGATCAAATCATCAAGCACATGGAGTGATGGAGGAGATTACGGGGATCTGGACTATTGCATCTGTGTAGGGTGGGACGAGGGGAAACACTGGGATATGTAGGATGTAATTCCACAAGAGAAGTGCTGCTTATTAGTTCCTCTGTTTGAAAATGTGCTTTTCCTCTGCAGCGTGATCCGTCACAGAGATGTTCGGGCTTCTTACTTTGGTGTGATAGATAAATTCCGTCTCCAAGTGTCTGAGCAGAGCCAGAGGAAAGCATTAGGGAAAAAGGAGATTATTGCAACTCTACTTCCATCTGCAAAGGAGCAACAACAACAAAAGGAAGAGGAGGAGAAACGAATAAAAGAACACCTGGCTGAAAGTGTCTTTTTTGAGCAGACTTTGTGTCAACCAGGTACCTGAAACCTTTGACCCTCCTGTCTTCTGAAGCAGTTATGAACAGCCCAAGTGACTAGAAAGACTGAAGTGAATTTTAACCCAGTACTTTTTACATACGTGCAAGACTGCTGCCTTCATCACTGGGGGATGATGGTGCCCTAGAACGCAAACCGTGGCTATTGTGCTTGTGCTGTCTTGATCAAGACCCTTTGCTGCCCCATGGTTGTGTGTCACTTGCAGGGTGCCTTCTCCATTCCTCTGGTGCACAATCAGGCAAAGGGAGTTTATCTGCAAAAGGGTGGTAGCTGTTTTTTCCCTTGGGCTCTCTCAGAACATATGCCCTTTCTGAGTTAGTTCCAAACCTTTTATCTTTCATTTCCTGATGAGCAGGAAATATCGCCAGAAACACCCTCTAAAGCGCTCCTTGTTCAGTGCCATCTCCTTTGTGTGTCTCACAAGTACAGAACAGTACAGTTACCAACTGGAAACTGTGCATGTTTCATACATGAGGAAGTGAATCAACAGTCCTGGGCAAAACCTGGACTTGAACAGTTAAATTCAAGTGGTAGGGGGAGATTTAGAAAGTACCAAGTTGTTCCAGAACTGAATTTAAACTGATTCTTGACAGTCTCCCTCACTCTTCCTGATTTATACTGGAATATTCTTGTCACTTGTTTGATTTTTCATGACAAGAACAAAAATCAGTTCCTGAAAATAGGTGAACCTGCTTGAGAGTGTTCCTCTTGTTAAAACAAAACTGTTTCACTAGTTACACATAGGCTGCTGGCTGGTAAAACACCTTCTGATGAAACCAAAACCAAACAACCTCAAGAGATAGGTATTAGTGGGGTAGATGGTTATAGCCTACAAAGGTCTCTGGGCTCACAGGACAAAATGTGACCATGATAGTTGTTCAGTACAGAGGGTTTGAACCATCCTGAACAATCTGATACTGGTCTTGATCCAAATGCTGTTCCTCTGCTTAAAACCTTTACTGACTTCATTCTACTGCTTGCTAACAGCAAAGCAGCCAACAAAGCAACTGCAGGCTTTGTATCTAACCTACAACCTAGAAAGTCTGGAATTAAAACAGGTCTCTGAGGGTAGAAAACTTGGATAAAAACATTGGCTGGTTTCCAATGGGATGTAAGAATTTGGCTGGAGGTATTCAACTAACATGTTAACAGCTCTTCTCAGAGATGACACAGTGTGCCTTTGAGTAGATTGCAGCTGCATCTTTATAGTTCGTGTTTCCTTAATCTGGTGACATTGTCAGAGTGGTTCATTCTCATAGGTTTTAAAAGAAGATTCCAATATTACTAATTTTTGGCATTTAAACTGGTTCAGGAAGATGCAGCCCTTGAATCCTCTAAAGAAAGAGTCTCATCTAGCCCGAGAACATGAGCTCCTGCTGTAGCCAGGTTTTGGTCTGGGTGTGGAGGCTGTTACCTGCCTGTGCAGCTCTTTCAGGTGCTCTTTCCTCATCGATTACTAATCACTGAAGGAACATACTCAGGAATGGAGGCAGGATGCGTGGTGAAACCTCAAGCCCCACTGAAGCATCCAGCTGCCAGGAGCGTCTAACTGGGCCTGGCAGGTTCTGTTCCTCCAGAAGGGAGGGGTTTGGGAAATCATGTGAAAACAAGTTCCAGCATCAGAACAGGGAACAGCAAAATGTGGAAGGTTGACAAGGGTGGGTTTAAGAGCTGTTTTCCACCCCCTCAAAACTCCAAAGGGCAAAGAAAACCTCAGGATGTCGCAGCTCCAATGTACCATAAACGTTTTTTTCATCATGTTTAACATTTATTTTGGTCAGATGTTGTTTAACACGTGGATGTTCCTTCCTCATCTCTTTCAGAAAACAGAACTGCCTCGTCGGGACCTAGTTTACTAACAGTCTTCCTAGGAATAGTGTGTATTGCAGCACTAATGCTACCTACATTGGGGGAAGTGGAATCCCTGGTGCCTCTCTACCTCCACTTAAGTGTGAATCAAAAGTTAGTAGCTGCTTATGTTTTAGGTAAGTGTTTTGGCTTTTGTAAATGTTTTCTTACAGCTTCTGCATTTGCCCATGATTGATAGAATACAAATCACCACATTACCTTTTGGTTTGCATCTCTACTTAGATTTTAACTGGCAGCCAGAGTGAATTAATTCTCATAAGCATTTTTGACCAGATTTTAGTTGATACTTATTATATACAGGCCCCTACGTGTTAATTCACTTTGATTTGACAAGTGGCCAACTGCAGTCATCTGCCAACAAACCTGAATGGAATGTGCCATTTCTGATTCTTATACTGAAACACTGCTGGGGTGATGGTTGAGCTTAAAGGTCTTTTCTAACCTGGTTGATTCTATGAAATGTGTAGAAATGAGTTGTTGTAAACCCTTCAGAGGAGAGCACCAGTAGTCACAGTTCTTTCTGCTTTGTAACTCCTGACTTAGCAAGTGTAGAGAAGTTGCACATTTCATGTGTTATGACTATTTTTCTATAACTATTTCAGATTTGAAGAACAGTCTCACTAAACTCAGTTCTCCTGTCCCACTACCTGGCAGAAATGAGGCGTTACAGGAAACGAGCTAGGCAGCTTCACACTGATAGCTAGAGGTGAGGTAGTGGTGGGAAAAGACATAAGTTCACGGTGGTTCATACACACACTGAGTCCATTGGCTGACTCCTGCAAGTCAGTCTGCTGAAACAGTTGGAAAACTCACTTGTTGCTCTCTGCCTGAGCCACTGGTGGTGTATTCTCAGACCTTGCATTAATTCTTGCTGTGTTTTTATCTCTAGTTTTGAAAATTACTCCAGTTTCTGCTGGAAACAACAGTTTTAACCATTTGGCTTTATACATTTGCAACAAATCGACCTGTTTGTAGGTTCACTATAAAGGTCTTACAGGTTTTGATTCCTGTGGTAGCAGCACTTTTAGTGTTCATGAAAAGGTTCTTTATGTGCAACTCCTCTTGTGTAGAAAGTTGAGTGCTCTTGAGAAGATGAAACCACTTTCTTTGCACCAAAGCACAACTGTGTTGTGTGGCTTTAACTGAAAAGGGAGGTTAATGCCCATCAACTGGGCTATACAGCTGAGAAGTGTTTGCTTTACAGCAATGAGTTAAACCCTTTATGGCCTGAAAGTCCCCCTACAAGTGGTATGGGCTGTCCTGTGGCACCTTCCAGGAGCCTCTGTGACTGCTCTGTGGTGATTTAGGTAATCCAGACTAAGGCCTACAGCAGTTGTGGCAGTAGCAACTGGCCAAGCTAATACAGACCTTAAGCAATAGCTGAAGTGCAATTCCTCTTGAGTGGAAGCATTGCTCATGGAAGGCAGCGTTAGGGCTCTGCTCTGCCACGCTTCCATCTTCACAGCCTTTACCAAGTCAGTGAGTTAAATTGCTGTGTAGAGGCAGGACAGTAAAACAGTCTCACAAATGTCTTCATCCATGGTAGGAGAGATGTGTAGGCTTTAGCTGAGCTCTGCAGTGAAAGGCTGTTCCATGAGCACCATCTGAGCCTGCAGGAAGGGAAGATTGCCCAAGAACTGATAAATTACCACTTGGATGTCGTGTCAGGCTGGAATTGAGGGAGCCCTCATGTTTTCCATATACCTCTTCACCTTGAGCAATATAAATCATGGCTGAGAACTTGCAGAGTTGTACTTTTTCCTGATTCAGCACATAATTAAAGCGAACTTCTCACTGTGCCACAAGTAGGTTTATGAGCCCCACGTTTCCTGCTTTCATCTGGCTTTAATTGTTTTTAAGCTCTATCAGCACAGTTCTGTTTTGCTTTCCTCCCTTCTAAAGGTCACAACAAAGAGTCTGGAGGAAGCTCCCTGTGCAGACTGACAAGGAAGCTTCACATCTTTGTCTAGAACTGGTCTTTGATCAGTTCTGCACAGAGCAGAAACAACGCCCTGGAGCCTTCAGCTATCTGCCTGGCTGCTGAGTCAGCGTTTGAATTACACAGCCCCCATGAAAACTGGGGCTTGTGTGCTGGTCTTAGGCTTGCCACAGTCAAAAGCTCAAGGTTGAGGTTGTCCAGGGGTGAGCTCAGTCATTGTTTGGATTATTTAGAGCTGCTTTGACATTTAGGTACCAGACAACACTGCACTTGAGTGTCAGTCTTTGTAAGCAGCTCGTGACTCCATCAGCGCTTGGAGCAATCCTTCTGCTATTTAAGTGAAGTGTATATATAACTTCGTGTATTGATGCACTTTTAGCTTATTTTCTAGCCTGTGACAGGGTAAACTGTCTATTTTAGATGTTTTATTCTGTGAAATTAAAGCATTTAGTTGTTAATTCTTGTCTTTCAGGTCTCATCACCATGGTTATTTTGAGAACATGAGCAATGAGTTACTAGGATGTCAAACACCTTACTGTATATTCACATCATGAATGTGGACTGCCTTTTACTCCCATTTGGCTCATTAAGATGCTAGCAACCCCGTTCAGTGATTTCAGATACCTTCAGAAGTGTAATATATTTTAACTATGTATAATAAATGAAAGACTCAAAGCACTTTTGGGTGCTTCTGTATCAGACAGCTACGAAATGTTCAGTGATACCTGTGAAAATCATTTGGAAAACTTTTATATCTCCGCCTACTGTAAAAAATCCTTATTAAAGCAACATTTGTTATTTTTAGTCTATGTTCACATCAGTGTGTGCTCACTCGAAAGGCAAAAACCTGTCCTCTGTAAAACATTCATCTGGTTTGTGGTTGTACGTGCTGAGGCTGGTGCCCAACTCCTGTGTATCCCTCCCAGGATGAGAGTCATGACTGAGCATGGAAGCGAATGGCAAATTCCATCAGCGAAACGATGAAATAAACCATGACTTTAGGTGAAGAATTCCTTCTCCACGTCCTTACTTCAGCATTGCCACTTTGAGTGCTCGTTTTGTATCACCACTGGAGACAATAAAGCCAAGTTCTGGCATCAGGTCCTCTCATTTCACAGGCTGCATGTGCAGGTGACCCGAGTGCCATTAACAGAAGCTGAACTCGCACTGAAACCTTCACCATTTCTTCTCTTTTAGAGACCAAACCAAGTAGAGCAGCACAGGGATTCCTCCACACCCCACCCCAGCCAAGACAGCGGAGGGGTTTTGTATCAGAAACTCCTCCTCAAATTCCAGTTCTATATTCCAGGTGATCATTTCTCTTGTTTCATAACAAGTATTTCCCTTCATTTGACATTTCATGGGTGAGAAGTTGAAAAGTATTTCTGCTGAAGGGCCTCTAGTGCTGTGTTTGATTCAGACACACAAATCTTTGTTCCTAAGTCTATAGAACATGCTCTGATCTGTGTAAATGACATTTTGGAAATTAAACCTTCTTTTCCCCCCCTGCATGTTATGGGTCACTTTCCTGCTTGTGCATGCAAGGCTAAAGAAACCATGCAGATACGTGTTGCTTTAAAAACCCCACCGAAACAAAAGGAGAAAGGTTGAAGTTGTTCATCACTGTATGTTTTTTCTTATATACAATACAAATAAGTCTTGAAAGGGCAATAAAACGTAACTTCAGTTTGATTTGCAGGAGAACTGAGATTGTGTCATCTGTGAGTGTCAGATGATGAGGAAAAGTCAAACAGTAACACTGGTTACAAAGCAAAGTTCCTGACTGGTTGGACGCCGTGTTCCAGCACCGGTGCTGGAGCCCCACCAGCCAGTGACACTGGTTTGGGGCACAGGGTCTTCTGTGAGCTCTGACCTCAAGAGCTTTGCTGTTAACGCTTTCGTACCTGTGCTGTTTGTTCTGATTTTCATGGGGTGGTTGAACCTGCTGCTGCTTGAGCAGGGCGAGGAATGGAGCACAAGGTAGGAGGACAAAGCTGCTGTGCAGCCCATCAGCCTTGCTGTTATGCAGCAAGATGCACGTTTTATTGTGCCCAATGAAGAAGAAACCACAAACCTACCTTTTCTCACACATATCTTGGAGTTCCAGGATTGTGCTTTTCTTGCCAGGCACTTGCAGAAGTACTGAAGAGAGAGAATCCCACGTGGAGGAACTCTGAGTCGCTATCACAGGTGTTGATGCCTGCACACGGGGCACGGACACATCTTGGGAATGGGACCACAGGACACAGACCATGCCTGACACCTTCAAGGAACTCAGAAGACCGGCTTAGAAGAACACCTGGACCAAAGAAACCACTAACAAAACATCACCAGCAACTAAGACTAAAACATGGGAACGTTTCTTCAAGGGCAAGCAAGGAGCAATACAAGATAAAGATGAAACACACAGTGTAACTCTGCACATGCAGATAAACCTGGTGCTTGGGCAAAATAACCATGACAAATGTGAACTGTGACTTCTTTCTACTTCAGGGAGGTTACAGCACACTCTATAATCACAGATTTATGCCACTGTTGGGAAAACAGGACGTGAGGATGGTTTGAGTTCAGCACTGCAAGGGGGAATGTATCATATACCCTGTTACAGCACGGGCACAGGGAGACACTAGATTTATAAGCTGTTTTTTGATGCCTATACATATATATACACACACATATGCATGCACATACCTGTAGTACTTAGTAGGGTTGTGGAAAACACTGAATGCCTTTGGAAATAAGACCTGAGAGAGTGACTATGCCTCCTCCTAAAAACACCAGGAAAACCAGTTAAGCCTCTGCGTCATTTCCCATTCCTGCCTCTTAAAGAGTCATTTCCGTGACATGGGGAAGTGTTTCCAGCAGGCAGTGAGGAGGGCTTAAAGATCATCCAGCAGAAACAATCGTCCTGTCTAGCCAGCACTCCTGTGGCACTGGGATCTCGAACAAGGAATGCTGGCAGGCAGGAAGCGGGAGCGCTGCTGAGCGTCCATGAGCAGCGCTCCCAGCGGCTGTGGGCTCAGGGACATGAACTCCTCCGGGCGTTTGCACTCGTCGGGATCAGAAGACACAAACTTCCCTATTTTCTCTAAAGGAGGGACCACAGAATGCTTCAAACCACACCAGCCCCCCCCCCGAACTGTTCCCGAGCTGCAGGACCTCCAGCTAATCCACTCACTCCACCAGGGATGGGAGCTGGAGGAGCGCCTCATGTGGCGAGCACCCGGGAACAGATCCAGTCCCCGCCGAGGGCAGCGCTGCTGCTGGCAGCTCAGCACCCACCCCAGGAGGATAACCCAGCGTGGTGCCAGTGACCTGCTCTCAAACAGCCCAATAGGGGCTCCGAGGAGCCCATCACAGAAACGTGCCTTCAACACAGGACAAATCCTTCCTGGAACCAACCCGCTCCGAACTGTCAAAGCCAATTGTGTGTTATTTCTTTTCATGTTCACACCCAGGAAGGATCTGATAACCAACACGCCTAAACTGGAAAGAGGTTTGGCAATAAATCACCATATTTTAGTCCTCATTTGTCAATGTATATTCAAAATACCTCGCTTTCCTTGTAACAGCTTTCCTTAGAAATGCCAAGTTCCATCACCCCTTTCCCTTGTCAGGAGTATGGATCTCATAGGTACAGACTGAGGTAATCATCCCACAGAGGGGAACTTCCCTGAGCCAGTAAACCAGAGCCAGGAGTACTTTGCTTACAGGAAAGGAAGTTCTCAGGTGCCGAATGAGAGATGCTTCATAGAACTGGTTTGTGTTGAAGGGACCTTGAAGCTCCTCCAGCTCCAACCCCTGCCCCGGGCAGGGACACCTTCCACTAGAGCAGGTTGCTCCAAGCCCCTGTGTCCAGCCTGGCCTTGAACACTGCCAGGGATGGGGCAGCCACAGCTCCTCTGGGGAACCATTGAAGGAGAGAGCAGTAGCTGTTGCCAGCAGCATGTAACTCACTTGGTGCTGCTCCAGATAAGCTAGTGAAGACTGGGAAACCACTGCTACCCATTCTAGCAAGAGCCACTTAAAGAATGTGTAGATGAAAGGAGTCCTAAAGAACCTGCATACCCTCAAAAATGAGTACCGAAGGAATGAACACTCGCAGTGTAACAACTACAGCCAGGTAAGGGGATACACTCACTTCTTTTGGTCTATTTTTGTCTCTTATAGAAGCTCTCTGCTGGTTGCTAACTAGCTGTTTACTTTGGATAATGAACTGTAGCTAATGCACATCAGCTCTTGAAAATCTGCAAAGCTCTGTAACCACACTGACAATACAACATGGAATTGCACACAGGGAAAGGAACACACACTGGCTCTGAGACAGCCAAGGCTCTGCAAAGGAGTAACATAGCAAGAGCACAACCATGATTACAGCACCACCAAAGCCATGGCTCATCTCCTCACTGTGAGGAAAGGGCTAGTAAGGAGGCTCACCTGAGTAACAGGCTCCTTCTAACACCTCTGTCGTGGAGCAGCAGTTCAGACACATGTAACTGCTGTCACCCTGAGCCTGGCAGAGCAAGAGGTAAGGAGAATGAGCAAGGATGACTGACCAAGTGCCTGTCAAAGACATGGAATGAAAGAATAAAAGAGTCTGTAACAGAACTTAAAGCCATGGTTGCAGTTTAAAAAGAGAGGAACTAACAATACACTTTACAATAAGAAAGTGAGAGCACTCTTCTCTAGGGAGACACTCGAGGTGGCAACACCAAGGCGTTAGATGAGCATAACCCCCATCACAAGACAAATAACTCTGCAGTAAGGCTCTGGAATCACGTGTTCCATCAACACCCCACCCCATTAGTGCAATTCCCTCAGGAATCTCCAAAACCAACCCCCAGTGCCGCAGTGAATGCACTTACAGTGAAAGCATCTTGATTTACTTCTGGCAGCAGTTTCTTGCAGCGATGCCACAGAGTCTGATTCAAGCTGGCTCTAAGACACCACAGTGCCACAAAACCCAGTGCATGACATGCACATCTTGGGTCTGATTCTTCTCTGTGGCACAAGGAGAAAAAGTGATCATGAAAACCATGTTCCCAAAGACAGCACCTGCAGCAAGAACTGCTCCCGCTCGAGCAGCTCTTCCTACTCGACACCCAGCAAAGTTCTAAACATTTACATGCCATTAGTAGTCATGGAAGGAAGCCTTGAATTTAACAAACATTTTCCAAGGCTCTTGTGGAGCAGGAAGAAACTGAAGCCTCAGAAGACTTCTGTATTTCATGAATGCCAGATTTGTCTGAGGAATCTCCCTTGGATTGGGGAAGTCTCACCAATCCCTTGAGAGACGCAGGGGAGCCAGGATGAAGGCATGTAGAGACGTGTTTGGTTCTGGTTTAAATGCACTCAGCTCCTCCCCCTTTCTGACATTCCTGTTCCTGAGCCAGCGACTGAAAGTCAAACAAGGTTGTTCTCCTTCAGTTGGTTATTTTTTCCCCTCCTCTCTCATGCTTCTCCCACCAGACCCCAAAGGGGAAGGAAGGAATCCCCCCTTTCCAGCACGTCTGTGGATGTAGCAGAGCTGTCTGCTTGGAGAGGGGAAGGGCACCTCCTGACCAAGACCCAGGCTGGCTGTTGGCAGGTCTCAAGGAAGACATCAGACAAGGAAGCTCGTACCAAGCAGACGGAAATGGGAAGACTCCGCTGTCACAGCTAAAACATGAACAATCATCCATCTGGGACAGACCCTTTGGAAACAGGCACCACATCAAAAACGTGAGGTGACAATTCTGACATCCAGTTCTGGAGAGGGGCTCTTGCAAGCCACAGGATCCCAGCCTGGTTTGTGTTGGAAGGGACCTTAAAGCTCCTCCAGCTCCAACCCCTGCCACGGGCAGGGACACCTTCCACTAGAGCAGGTTGCTCCAAGCCCCTGTGTCCAACCTGCCCTTGAACACTGCCAGGGATGGGGCAGCCACAGCTTCTCTGGGCATCCTGTGCCAGCGCCTCAGCACCCTCACAGGGAAGAGCTTCTGCCTAAGATCTTCCTGTCATTAAGGTTTTAATTCTGGAGCTGTAAACATTCAATTACATTGATAAATATTTAACGTGGTGCTTCCAGAAGAGGGATCAACTTCAACTCCATCTGCCACTTAGTGATGATGGAGAAAGGCTGCTTGAAACAGGCTATGAAGAGCTCACACGTTTTAATTATGACTCCTGAAGCTCCCTATTTTAAGTAAATGAGTTACAACTCCAACATATGCAAGAGCACAACAGTGTGAAGTGAACATTTCTTGTGCTAAGGAATGCACAAGCTGCTCTCGAGCTGGGTCCCTCCTGCCTTTAGTCACTTCACTGGTAAATCACCTCCCCCCAGCGGGGCTGGACTCACACATAGAGCACTGATACTAGAACCACAATAGACATTGACAGATCAAACCATCTCAGGCTCCCCAGTACAAGACCTTGGAGCCCTGTTGTGTTTGTATGGGCTGGTGATCATTCACACTCAAGTCTTCTGAACAAAGGTGAGAACAAACTTAGGATTAAGTTCGAGTCATCTCAGGAGGACCATGGAGTTATTCAGATCTCACTGACCACACAGAAGACCCCAGCAAGTTAATCTGGCTGCTGCACAGGCTCATTTTCCCTGGCATTTGTACCTCTCTTCCAGCATGAAGTATCTATCCCTCTGCTAAACGCAGCAGCCACCGGAGCTCTCATTCCATAAATACTGTCCCACTGAGCACTGGCACCATTATCCATGTTCCCCTGGCAGCCACGTCACTGGAGAAGGTGGAAGGAAGAAAAACACCTACCAGTTGTCAAGGAAAACACACTGGTCCAAGACCCGATTTCACGGCCAGCAAATCCCACAGGATAGTTTTCAACCAGAGCAATGAAGTGCTGATCACAAGCAGGTCTCTGGAAGGGTGCCATGGGAGAGGAGCAGCAGAATCCCAGAGGAATGGCTCTATGCCCCCAAAGAGCTGCTGGATAAACAAGTTTATATATCATATACTTATATATTTACACTTTTTTATATATATACACATATATATATATATACACACATATATATACACACACACACACACGATCATACTACTTCCAGTAAGGCCTTAGACAAGGAAGCTGCCTTTTTCTTCTCAGAGGAAGACAAAAGCATAACACTTGTAATACAAACTCAGATCAGTCAAGGAATATAATCTACAGTAGTCCTGTAACAACACCACTTAATCAAGCAAAGCTTCAATATTCATTATTCACGAGTTAACAGTAAAATAGAGATAACACTAACAGCTGAGTTACTATGTGAGTACAGGGCTGATGATGCACAGTGTGTAACACCCCAGTTCCCCTCAAGCCAGACGCAGATTTTACAGGATAATTTGGTTCCAAGATGTATTTCATTTCAGTGGAAAAACCCTGTATGTGCCCCTGACCCCAGGGCACAAACCTGCAGCTTCTCGATGACACGGCAGCCAAGAAACAGAGATGCCTTTTCCACAAGTTCAAGGTGATTTGTTTTCCAAAAGCAGGGAAAGCAGCAACTGCAGATACATCAGACTGCAGATACATCACTGTTTCTCCTCCAACAGCACTAATTGCCCCATGGAGGCAAACCACAAAGATCCCCCACTTCTTCCCAGGAGGTGAGAGCCTCCGTACTGTCCCCCCAGCCAACTGCAGCGTCTCACTTCCAAACTACTTCACCACAACCTCCTTTTGGTATAAACCAGGGACACATTTAGCTAATAAAGTCTTTTGAAAATGTTGGGCTTGATTTTATTTGGTTTTATTTTGTGGCTTTCCCAGAGCTGCCACGGAACTTTAAGATCACAGAATCCCAGACTGGTTTGGGTTGGAAGGGACCTTAACGCTCATCCAGTTCCAACTGGGTGGAAGTGAGTTACAATAGATATTCTGAATTAAAACTAAAAGCATTTAAACATTAAAACCAGAATGTGGTTGGCTCTAACAAAGTGCACAAACAGCCACACACACTTATTTTTCCATTTATTGGCACTTATTTGAAAAATAGCATAAATATTCAACAGAAGAGAGACGAGTTGACCCACACGTAACTATCAAATCCTCTACTGGTGCATCTTTAGAAAAGACTGGAAGAGACACCAGGAGGTTCATTCTTCTACCAGATGTTTGAGACCCCATCTTGCCCTCACCACAAAAGAGAGAACACACAGCAACTCTTTGGCACATACCTGAAACTGCAAAACCAAACTGTGTTGTATTAGAGAGAGTCAACAGACATGAAACACAAGCTTGTCCATCCGCCGCATGGATGAAGGGCACATGGGATTTAAAAGGGAGCTGCAATCAGGAAGTTGACTATTAGAATAACTTAAGAGGAATGAAATCAAAGTAAACCATGTCACTTCTTACTTGAACTGAATCAAACTATTAAATACATTCTATTTTCTTTCTGCAATAAGGACATACGGGCACTGGTCCCTGGCCCTCAGGTCACCAGGTCTTTTCACTCCAAGTTGTCCATTTCTAATTTTGATGGCTGCTGTCAGTCAAAGCTTCATCCACGTGAACCTTTCACAGCAGAGTTCAGGCTTTTCTCCTACTTGCGGAAGTTTCCACACTTTTCTCACCTTATTACACAGGACAAAGATTTAGTGTTAAAAAAGAAACCATTTTGTTTCATTATTAACCTCTGTGGAGGGAAGGCTTGAAACCGCAGAGTACAGATGCACACACACACGTGCAAACAGGGACCAGCTGCGTAACAGGAGTCGACAACCAAAAGGAAGTTGCCACTGGAAAACCTGAAACCAGCTGGCTTGCAGGTTTTCCTCCTGTTTGGGGAATTCCCAAGTTGAGATCAGGCTGTCTCAACCCCATTGACTTTTCCAATACAGCACAAGAATCCTGAAACCTCTTGCAATCAGCATCTGAAGTTTTCAACAGCAGAAATAACTCAATGTCATCGTTTGAGGAAGTGACATCAGGAGATTAAACACAGATATAACATGTTTGATCGCCTCAGTCTGTATAAAGGCATTCAAGATTCCTCTGTCCCACAAAAGCCATGTATGGGGACAAATACTGCCTGTTAAAACAATGCACTTCTGAAGCACTAATTACTAAAACCTCAGGATTTAATGTTTTGTTCCAAACATTATTACTATATTTCCTTATTAAAAGACCTTTAATAGAGCATCTACCACTCTAATAAATCATCTAAATGGGGAAGAAAATGAAAATACAAACCCCCAGAAGAATGTTCCACATCTCAGCTGAATTTAGCCACGAGAGCAGTCATGATCATGAATAAAATCCAACATATAAATTTAAGTTGACAATTCACCAACTTGTTCTTTTGATATCTATTAGAACACAGAACTGATTAACAGCCAGTCATAATAGAACAAAAGAATCAATCTCCCCCTCCCAATATTCCCTATTTCATATGAAGAACAAAAAGTATAAATATCTAACACTCCTGGAAAAAGAACAACTTAGTAAAAGCTGCTTTGCTGGTTTCAGACTGAGGACAAGTGTGAAAGTTATCTGCTACTACACAAGCACCACGTTATATTAGTGAGGATGCTGCCTGGCAGCTGCTGGAAAGCCAAGAGTTCCACAAGCAGAATGTACGTAAAATACTTGTAACTTACTCCAACAAGACAATATCCATTGCAAATCAACAGCTTGCTCACTGATGTTAGCATCAAATACGTTTGTGATTCAAATGCTTACTGTATTGTAGTAAATGTCATACAAATCACTAGAAACGTGAATTCCTCCTCAAGGAACTATTCTGGAAGTTTTCTAGAAATAATGACATTTCTGGAAGTTCCTATGAGGAACAGAATCAGTTACACACAACAGAAAGTCTTATTGCCGTCCAGCCCGTTTCCTGGTGTCCATTAGCAGACTTCTGCTTCTCAATTGATGGGTAACTTAGCTGTGAGATCTACTGGTAAAAAAGGAGATCTGGAGTCAGAAAGTGAGACTGGAGAGTCTGTGTTGGTGCCAGCTTCAGCTGGTGAGTCACAGGAAGAGCCTGCACTGCTCCTGTTGTCATCGAGAGCGTGTGACGACAGACTGGAAACAGAGGAACAGCAAGTTAGGAGAAATGAGGTGCTCCAAGTTTCAACTACTACCTTCCACTCATTATAAAGCTATTTTAGAGCATCTCTGAAGGAGCAATAAGCCCTATGATTGGAAATAAAGCTGCAACTACACACTGTACAATCACTTCCAGACAGGCAGATCACATTCTGCCCATCTCCTTCAGCTCACCCAGAGAGGGCGCACAGATTAGAAAGCATAAGGCTGAGGAATTCATCCCAAGCTTTACCCCATCTCCTGCAACATCCTGGCCTAGCATGTATCCAGAGGCCTCTGTCACCAGGAGAGCTGATGATAAACTGTACACGCTTCAATTGTACCATTCACTAAGTATTGCACAGGACTCAAAATCACACCTGAGGTGATCTATCATCAGTAACAGCATCAGAAGATGCTTTTTAAAATTACCATCTCCTAAACCAAGATGCAGCCACTGACCCTGCACTGCTGAGCCCACTGTGAATAGGAGTGCAAGAAAAGGCATGTTTTTAAAGTACCTTTAAGACATCTATGTTATTGTTGTCACTGCTATGGCTCAAAGGTTGTGCACAGCTATGTACATCAGCTGAGAGGCAAGAAGGACAGGAGTGCTGTGAACAAGCCTGTGTGCATAGTAGTGTGGGCACAGCCTACGTCTTACTAACCTCTTGTCTGAAACACTAAATAAAAAGCCCTTGCTATTTCAAGTTGTTATGATTTTTAACATAGTACTTTTATCTCCTCCCAGCAGGGAGGGGCAGACTAGTTTTCCTATGTGACTAAGAGCAAGGAAAATAAAACAGAAGGAAGAAAACCCCCAATCCACCTCTAAGCATCAGCATTCACATTTGACTGCAGCTTGAAACTAGACTCCAGGAGCTGTCAGCCATGAGGTATCTTTTCCTAAACATACTCAGCTCCCATTTAGGTGAAGCACGTTAACAGCCTGTCCTAGAACCTGTACAATGTAGTGAATATTGTGGTGATTTCACTGCTGCAAAATGAGATGTCTGTACTGAAACCCCAAAACCAAACAAATGACTTCAAGCATAATCATTGCTAGATGAAGAGAGACCTATAATGCTTCTGACAATACGGACATAATAAACAGCACAGCATTTACCATCCTCCAAGGTCTGCCTGATGTGGAACCTCAGGGCTAAGCATGTTGGTGGATCCTTGGAATAACCTTTTTGGATGATCTTCTATCTCCATTACACCTTTCGTAAGACATAAGGAATGACAGACATTACTAGTCATTGAAACAAAAATCTACTTTCAGTGAAAGCAAACAGAATAGAGGTTCAACCTTACACAACAGAAGGAGTGTTATTTTAGATGTAAACCAGAAATTTGATGCTGAAATTTTAAAGACTGTCTGTTTCTTGGCAACATTTTAGTCCAAACCTCAATAGTTCAGTGAGTTATGAACTGAGTTTAGATATCAGGTATTTATTGTTCTGTATTGAAGAACAATCCTTTTGTTCCAGCTTGTTCAGCTATCAGTTCACTGACTAGCTCCACCAAAGCAGAGAAGCTGAGAATAAGGAAGCTTGTTTTCCTCTTGCAATCAATAAAAACAAGGTTCAGGATTACCACTAAACTTATGCATTGACTTTGACTTCCAAATACTCTAGAAGGGAGGATAGATATATGCTTAAACAGGCTATGACAGAACTCAAATAGAATTATTTTATAAGTTGTCTCAGAGGCAGCGTGTTCTGTTACAAAGGTGAAGCATGAAGATATAAAACCTGATGCAATAAAATGACCAGAAGTTAAACTTGAAGAAAAATGTAGTGATATTGGGCAACATTTCCCAGTAAAGCAGTAAAGTGTCTACAAGGTCTCTGCATCAGCTTTTGAAGGGTGATTATTACATCTGTAGTACCTGTGTGCTGAGTTATCCAGGACTTTCAAAACGTTTCACTTGGTAAGTTAAATAGACCAACAGTTGTACTTCCTGTTTTGTTTTGTTAAGCAGGTTACATCCATTTCTTATCTGATCTATATGACTATAGAGGAGTCTGTTATCATCATTAGGTTATTAGGTACATATATCTGATCATTATGTGATCAGCTATATAGGAGTCTGTTATGATCATGACGTTATCAGATCTATGTGACTATACAGACATAATAATGGAGAGGCATTAGAACAGAACAACTATTAGTTTTATGGAAGAGTACAGACTAATTTAACAATCTGTTTTATCTCTGTAATCAGTTCTATTTATTTGGTCCCCTGTAATACCTTCTATTTCTAGACACTCTTTCAAGTATCAGCCAAGTGAACAGAATTATGAGGAAAGCTATATTGTACTTTTAACTGATAAGGTTCATGAGGTGGCCTATTATATTAACCCAAATCAAATACTGTACCTTTCCTTTTTATTGACCCCAGAACACTTGGTCGAATGCAGTTAATTGGACTCTGGCTCCTCCTGCTAAAAAAAGGCATATGCTGTACTGATCACCATTAACAAAGGAAGCTTGAAAACATGTAAAGCATTAAAAGATACTCGAATAACAATCTACTAAGTGGAAAACACTAAGAAAACCGGCATTGAAACAGCTTATACAATGTGTCATGTCCCCCCCTTTTTCATGAATATATGAAGTTGTATTTGTGATCAGAAATCAACTGTGTCTATAACAAATTCTGGGATTTCAAAAGCCTTCTGTGAACAAGCTATGCTGATTTTCTATTATTGATACGATCTGGTACTGACCTTGAAAATCTCCTTGTTGGACTTGGGCTGGGACTTGGAGGTAACCCACTGCTACTCACGAAGCTTTGCAACGATGGTGAGAAACATTGCTGAGAGGAAAACAGCTTGTGTTATCTATGCATAAACACTGCATCACACCCGGACAGTAACAACTGATCCTTACTGTGGGTAAATAAGCAACCCAATATTGATGCAAGCACCCAGTCAACAGGGCTGGGTATACCCAGATACCACTTTTTATTACTGAGAACAAAAAAACCCTAAAATTAGAGATTCCATTTTCATGCAGAAAACACGCAAGTTGACAAGGATTTATTTCGCTGTAGCTGGGTTAAATGGCTTTAACCTGCCAGAGGGGAGATTGAGATGAGCTCTTGGGCAGAAGCTCTTCCCTGGGAGGGTGCTGAGGCGCTGGCACAGGGTGCCCAGAGAAGCTGTGGCTGCCCCATCCCTGGCAGCGTTCAAGGCCAGGTTGGACACAGGGGCTTGGAGCAACCTGCTCTAGTGGAAGGTGTCCCTGCCCGTGGCAGGGGTTGGAGCTGGAGGAGCTTTAAGGTCCCTTCCAGCCCAAACCATTCCATGACTCTGAAAATAGGAATGTATACCCCTTCCTCTTATTCCAAGAGGAAGGCAAATAAAGAAGAAGGTTTATTAACCACATATTAACAGTTGAACACTCCACAGAATTTCACACCCACAAGATGTGCATCTGCTGGCTGATACTTTCTGGTTTAGGATTTTAGGGGTGGTTTTCTTTCTTTATTCTAGTTTCTTGTTTGCCACTGAGGCAGAAAGGAGCAGGTGGCTTCATCTTTTGCTACCAATTTGGTAGGATTTATTTAGCACTTCTCAAGATAAACCCATTATTACCACATTTTGCTCACCTTCCCTATTCCTCTAGTAGGTGAAGGAGCTGGAGAAACTGGGACAAAGTCCACTTGCTTTGGTGATGAGGATTTCTCAAAATCATTGTCACTCTGGAAATAGTACATAGAATTAACCTGATGAGCAAGTTCCTTACCATGAAAAGGGCTGATTGGTGTGGAACTGAATTATCTTTCATCATATTAATTATTTTTAGGTAGCCATTTATAAGCTTATGCTTAACAAGAACAAAAAAGCCTTAAGCATTATTTGGTGACTATCAGAAGATGGAAGAAAATTTGAACAGGCAGACATCCATGCAACTTTCTTTTGACACAGCAGCCCAAGGAACCCACAGGTATCCCCAAACAACTGATCATTATATGCCTTGTTAGTGTGAAAAACTGCTGATCAAAAGCAGCAATATACAAACACTTTAATTGTAGGTTAAGCTAATAAAAAAATGTTGACATGAGAGTCTTTACTGTCCTGATACTGACAACAGAAACACAAATTAAAGCATGAAAGCATTACCAGGCTCAAGCTCTCCTCCCATGAGTGGCTCATCTGCAGCAATATGCAAACACCTTAATTGTAGGTTAAGCTAATAAAAAAATACTGATAACAGAAACACAAATTAAAGCATGAAAGCATTACCAGGCTCAAGCTCTCCTCCCATGAGTGGCTCATCTGCATTGCTACTTGCACTTCTCTATAAAGAAGAAAAGAAATGTATTATCCCAGGTTCATAGTAGACTTCATGAAGCATTCCAGTTCACCTTGATGCTTACCTTTCACGTACTGTTTCTCTGTTCAGCAAATTCATTCCTTCTTCCTAAAAGATGAAAAATTAAGATAAACACAAAAAAAAGCACTTTCCTAGAGTAAATCAGCTCTGCTTTCATTTCACTCTGCTATGCAGAAAAATTAATTCAACTCAGTTAAGCAACAATAACCTCAAGCTCTCACCACATGAAAAGGAGTGAGGGGGAGAGGATGGGAAAGAGATGTAGCAAGAGAGACCATCACATAAGAAGTGCTTATAGTTGGTTGTTTCTTGAGCAGCTTTTTTGGTTTCATTACTAACCAAGAAGTAGTTACAAAACTGAACAATGAAGCAAAACTTCTGCACATGCTGGAGTAGCTTTATGCATGGTATTATGTCACAAAGCGACATTCCTTCAAACTAACTGAATGCTGCTCAGTCTGTGGAGGGAATGAGTAGATTCCCTAATTCAGTCCAGTTCAAGAATAAAAGTTCAACAAAACATCTTCCCAATGTTCCTAACAGAGTTCAACCGTGTGATTATTTGGTAAGATTTGAAAGAGATCAGAAGTAAATCACACAGGTTCCCATCTGTGCCAGGAAGCACACAGGACATGGAATTCCAACTTGGGAATTCAGTGATCAAACACAAATTAGGAAATGTCACTGTTGGCTTTAAAATATGTATGGAACAAGTATGAATACAGATATATTGACAATAGAATTGGATTATCAAACTTCAACTTCATGTCATACAACAGAGCCACAGGACTTCATTCTATGATTCTAACCATGCAATGATTCATTCCCTTGCTCTCAGCACACTTACATATTAATCCTATGCTTTTTTATGTAGATAAAACCAACCTTACAAATGACCTGAGTGCTCAGCCTCTTTAAGCCAGTAGATTACTTCCATAATGAAAGCAAGCAGTTATTTTCTTCAGGATTACTATGCATGCACCTTCAGTTCCTGAGATGGGAAGCAAAGTGCCTTCTATCACTTCAGACATCAGACCCTGAAAATGCTGTCCGAAGCATTAAATTGCTTTCTTAACTTTTCACCCTGTAAAAATCAAGCCTATCCACTGAAAAACAGCAAGCTAAAAATACATATATATAAATAAAACCAAGCATCTTCAAGGAAATCATATAAACATCCTACTGTCAAAAAGTAGACATAGGAAATGGAGGAGCCACAAGATTCTGAGCTTGTTGATTTGAGAACTCGAGTGGTTTCACTGTGGGCTGCTCTCTGGCAGCAGAGCTGTTGAAGCCTACTCAGATATCTGCCACCTCCCCAAGTGTTTGCTCTGGTGCCCTTCCCCCTCTGCTCAGGCTGTGACAGCACAAGTGCCATCGTCTGGAGAAGAAAATCATACAGATGAAAAACAGCTC
>NW_009910625.1:28568-34331 GCF_000696875.1 Nestor notabilis
GAAGAGTCCAAACTTATTCTTTTAGCCTCCTTATCCAGTTCATTTTCTGGCTAAACAAAAGTCTTGTGCCAACAGGAGTTAAGCAGCACTTTGTATGGGCTGTGAATCTTTATGCTGGCACCACTGCCAAAAACTTGGTGAAACTCTACCCTAAGGGTTTATGTGAAAGATTTCCTTTCCAAAATGTCCATTTTCAGACTCCTCTTTCAGCTCACATCTTCTTCTTACTGTAAGACTCAGGAAATTTGAAGCTCTGCAGACAGGACCCAGCTTTTACCTTTGAAAACTCCTTGAAGTGACACTGCAGACACAGTTTCACAGTAAAATCCACAGTCACTTGAAGGACATTACACATTAACTGCAAAAACCCGAGCACCTATAGAAAATGTAAAATTAAATAAACTGAATTAGAATCTGTGCTTACCTGTTTGATTTGATGAAGACGACTGCTGGGAATACGGATAGGAGAAGATGGCACAAACTGCAAAACAAAGCCATATACAACTGAAACACACTTAGAAACTACAGGAGAAGGGAGGGAAAGGCACAGGAATGTCAGTACCCACTCCATAGTGCTGTCCCAAACTAAGAATAAAGGTCGAAAACATTCATAATATATAGAAACTGTATCAATTACTTGCAAGAACACGATGCTAGTTGGCATCAGCCTGGCTTTCACTTCTCTATAGATAAAGCTGCTTTTAAGTAGCATACTGCCACCCTTAATGTATATTGCTGCATAAACATCTTCACTGAAGTGATCCAGAAGGCTTCCCAATAGATCACAGAATAGTTTGGGTTGGAAAGAACCTTAAGATCATCCAGTTCCAACCCCTGACACAGGCAGGGACACCTTTCACTAGAGCAGGTTGCTCCAAGCCCCTGTGTCCAACCTGGCCTTGAACACTGCCAGGGATGGGGCAGCCACAGCTTCTCTGGGCACCCTGGGCCAGCACCTCAGCACCCTCCCAGGGAAGAGCTTCTGCCTTCAAAAATACAAAGCCAAAACACATTGTGCAAAAAGGTTTCTGGACTGTTGTCTGCCTACAAATGCCTACTTTGACAGGTGAAAGAAATCAGCTATTAGAAGGCCAACAAGAGTTAAGTATGTTCCTTACAGTTTCTCAAGAGCTTCACCAATTCAGGGGAAATCAGAGAGGATGTCACTAAAAATGGTAAGCTGACAAGGTGTCTTTCTAAAATGGATTCAGTGTGTTCAGCAAGTAAGGTCTGCATTGTAACCAAGTGTTTCTATGCTTTCTGCAGCAGGAGGCTTCATCTGCTTCACAAAACATTACTAGAGCTCTTCATTATGCTCAAGCTGGAGAACTAATGAACATTCAGTTAACCACTTACTGCACCATCTCATCAGTGCCAGGGAGAACACAGAGATTCTGCTGTCTTACACAGGAGGTTATGGTAAGTTATCATAGACTATTAATGCTTCATATATCCACAATCCCCCTCTAACCCAAATATCAAGACTTCACACCCTTCTCACAAAAGATATTAGCTCATCTGACTCACAAGAGGATGCTTCAATGTTTCTGCCAGAATCTATACCACCAAAGTCTAACAACCATAATGTTCTGATTTGCTACTTTTTAAGTCCAGTTTACGTCAGTTTTGCTATCATAATGGGCTCCCCAAAAGCCTAATAAAAATTCCTCCAAGCTGTACCAGCCCATGTGGACCTTGAGGTGACCTTGATTCTCACACAGAGAAAAGGATTTGAACAATAGTACATTCCTGCCTATTCACTCTGGCACTCCACAGTAAAATGCATTTGTTCCACTCATTATGTTCTAATTTTATGAGTGTGATCCACATGCTTTAAGGTTTGACATTAACAAAATATATACAAAACCAGTGTGGCTTGCAGTGTAAAATAGAAATCCTAAAAAGACAGTTAATGTTCTTCTGAAGGATCTAATGCAGTAACTAAACACACCAACTCTGAGGATCCTACAGCTTGTTTCCAACAAGTCATCACCTTTCTTTGCCAATGCTTGAAACCCACTTTTCCCTTGTTTGCAGTCCGTTGATTTAATTCTTGTGAAAAGAAACCTCAGTCCCTTTTAAAGATACTTGCTAAAGTAGACTGAACCCATTGGGGAAATGATGCTACTCAAATCCCCAATGCTTTGAGAGCACAAAGCTTAATGAAAACCATTACAAACTATTAGACTATGACAGGAAAGAGACACCTTCCCCATTCCCCTTCTCCAGTATGTCAGATGAATCTTTTTCCCTGAAGGTAAAGTTTCAGTGGGACCACTGCCAAGGGGAACAGCCACCTGCCCTGGCACCTCTGCCCTTCCACTGCTGTCCCTCCAGTGCCCCCTGCCTTCTGCCAGCACAAGCATCTATGGGGCCACACAGTGAACCCTGACAGGGAACTGACTGAGCTGTACAGAAAATAAACAAAGAAAATGCTGAAATAGCACCTAAACATCTAACCACAGGCTACAGTGCTTTGCTTAAACAACAAAACAAAGACTCCAACCACACAAAACAGAAACCATCAAAACATTTACTCACTAGATGCCACTGCTATCTTCTGCAGGGAAAGTAACAGCAGACACTGAGCCTCGTTGACCCTTCCTTGGCAATGACATGTAGTGACAGAAACCTGCAGGTGAAGCCCCAGGCAAATGGCACAGCTGCCCCTGTAGTAATCATTATAAAAGATATCTATATAGATATATGGAGATGTATCTATCAAAGGGATATAATGGTATCATCCTCTGCGAGGGTGCTGAGGTGCTGGCACAGGGTGTCCAGAGAAGGGGTAAATGCTCCATCCCTGGCAGTGTTCAAGGCCAGGTTGGACAGAGCCTTGGCCAACATGGTCTAGTGTGAGGTGTCCCTGCCCAAGGCAGAGGGGTGGAACTGGGTGATCTTAAGGTCCTTTCCAACCCAAACCAGTCTGTGATTATATGATTCTATGATTGTTGTTGATCACAACAGTCTATTCTGTCAATACTATATAAAAGACTATTAAAGGTAAGAGCATCACTACCTGGTTTTTTTTTTAACATCAGAAATGATTAACACAGTGAATACTGAACAACAATACATCTACATAATCAGTTTTCCTTACAAACTACCTTTCTTACTCTTAGACGACCTGTTTGCATTTTATAAACAAAGTTATGATCAGAATGAAATACAAGTACTTTCCAAGGCCCAACAGGCTATAAACAACATTTCACTATAGCTACAGCACATTAATGTCACAGTTAGAGCCTTGTTTCTGAAAACATGTGCTATTAGGTTCGCAGACAACAATCTCATTTTCTCCTTTAATCCTGTTTGCACACTCTGGACCTAATGCAGTTGGTTTAGTAGTTTCCTTACCAGGCTGTGACGATTCATAACTGTGGTGCTGTTCCTGCGGGTCCGCAGAACGTTGGCCTGGAACACTTGTGAGTTATCACTGTGAAGAGAAACACTTGTCAGCTGCAAAAGCCATCTCCTTCCTATCAAAAAGCACCTCTTAATCTAAGCTCAGTTTCAAATGCTGTGACAGCTCTCATTCCAAGACAAAGCACTCCAGAGACAGGTATGGAAGAACTCCTGCAGCTTGTTGGCAGGGACTGGAAAGCAAATTGCTCTTTCCCCAAGTCCCAGCTACTGTAATTCATGATTTTAATTAATCATCCTTAGTCTTCAGAATGACTGAAAAACTGTAAAGACTGATGATATCTGGGAATTTCTTACGTTTGGAATGGCTGCAACTTGCATCATTCAACAGAATGAATTTATAAATGGCACATAACCAATGGCTGAAGCCAGATTCAATGCCTCATAAAAAATAGGACAAATAAACCCAAACAGTACCTTGATAAATCTTATCACTATGAACATTTAATTAAAGTGCTAAATGCTTTTTCTAGAAAAGGTTAAACTTAACCTACAATAAAAGCAGTTTTTAAGGCCTTAAGGCTTTTGACCACAGTCATTGCTTCTCTAACCAGGAAGCAGCACATCAGTTAAATAACACAGGGTTAGTTATTTGGTATAAAATAAGCTCTTCTTAAGAGGGAAAAACCCTGCAAATATCCTTACTTTTAATCTCCCTCGCAAAAGCTGGTCACATCACAGACTCACCTTTCACAGAAAACACTTACAGTTCCCAGTAAAAATCAATCTTACTTGACATGAAGAAAAAGAGTCAAAAGTTCTGTGAAATGTAACTTCCATGACCTAAAACATTCCACTTAAAAATGTTTTTGGCTCTACGGTAACTCATTCTCCAAGCTCCTTACCAAGTCTGTTACTGAAGAAGTCAAAACAGGAGGCAGAGTAGCAAAAGCTGTTCAAGAGCTTTTGTTTCAGTTTACCCAGCGAAGCCATTCTGGGAAAAACTGAAGTCTCTTGCCAAGAGCTGCAATCTTGCAAAAACAATATTCTGCTGGAAAATTCCTAACAGGCAAAACACTGCAACCACCTCAAATCAGCTCAATGGCATTTCATCTTCATTTGTATACTCACCTAATGTATAGTGCATGCACAGTGTCAAGGGAAGAGCTCAGGCTAAGCCTTCTACCTGCCCAGACCCTGAATTGGGTGACAGCATGGTTATGGGATGCCTTTTTTAAGGAATCCAGAGTCTCACAGTTTGTAAGAACCAACCTATAAAATGCTGTGATTATAAAAACATCTCATCTCAGTCACATAACCAGTTCACCTGCTCAGCAACCTGCCTGAGGAACAACTGCCATTCACAGTACTTGTATACTGCATCAAAATGTAAACTGAGAGTTGTTCCTTTACAGTTACCATTATGTACAGTGAATATTAAAAGAATCACAATGTTTACTTGCACTAAATTACGACCGAATAAACAATAATACTTCCTCTGAACAGTAATGGACTGTTAATCATTTTGGTACATAAGATTTATGAGGTTGGTTCAGCACTTGATACCTAAGTGACATGAAATTTAAGGGGGCTTGTGGCAGGGAAGTATCTATGCATTATACTATGTTTTACAAAGTTTATTATCAATAAACTCTCCCAAGCTGCAAACATAGTACTAGTAGCAGCACATGAACCACCTCGAAGTTAGGTGGTAGCCACCCCACGTAGCAGAAGCAGGCATCTCTCAACTTCATGACAACCCAGAGGAGGCAAGAAATAGCACTTTGAGTTATCTGCTTACCCAAACACAAAGCCATATGTGAGACCATGCACACCTGAGAGCTTTCCCCGTCTGCCCTGTCAGCTGAAGGCAAACATCCAACCCCCCCTTGCAAATACCACCAGGCAGAGGCTGATGGCAATACCCAAGCAAAATTATCTACACGTGTCTCTCCCGTTATTACATATTAACAAAATTAGTATCATCCAGAAAAACTCCAGGACAACTGACATAATGTTTTACACTGAATGGGAAACTTGTGCATCCTTCAATGTCCCATAAAGCGATCTCCATAAATTCACCCGACTGTTCTCAAAGGATTTACTGTTTGTGGTCACAAACGGTTCAGCGATGTGGGGGGGGTTTCGGTCAGACCTGACCCCTTAAACCGGAGACATTGCCACCTTGGTTCAGCGATGTGGGGGGGGTTTCGGTCAGACCTGACCCCTTAAACCGGAGACATTGCCACCTTAGAGCAACGGCCACGACCTTGGCGCTGTATGTGCCTCAGCCACACAGCACACGGCAGAGCTACACACACACACACAGAGCCCGACGCGAGGCCGCGCTCACCTGAGCCCGTGGATGAGCGGGGCGCTGTTGGATCTCCTCAGGCC
>NW_009910626.1:0-8349 GCF_000696875.1 Nestor notabilis
TCCTCCGCTGAGGCTTATCCCAGGGGGCCACAAGAGTCCCACGTCCATGCTCAAAAAAGCCCACCAGGAGGGCTGACCTCAAAACCATCTTTAACAGGAGGGTCCCCCAAAATATGCTTTAGATAATGCCTCAGCTCTCAGGCTACAGCCCAGCCACACGTCAACCACCCCTACAGAAGTGCTGTGGGAAAGGAGTTTCTGGTGGGTTTTCCTTGAGCCATAACTTGCTCAGAGCAACAAAAACACTTTGTAATTTGCCCAGTTAATTCTCCACTGCTGGGTTGTGCACCCTTAGAGTCTGGTCAAGGTGAAGACCACAGCCAGGAGGGAAAGCTGGAGCACATGCTCCACTCTACAGCCTGTACAACATTTCCTCGAGGATATTGTGGCTTATTTATTGACCTTACTATTGCAGTCTTTTTTGGAGAAAAACAGAAAAGCAGGATGGGGTTACCACTGACACCCTCAGTACAGGGTTAGTGCATTGGATGGGAGCAGAAACTGGGTAAAGGCTGGGGCAGCCGTGGTTGGCTGTCACCCTACACCTGCCACCCCTGCAGAGGGCTGTCACGGGCTCTTGTCAGATCCTTCTCACAGCTTGTCCAGTGAGCTGGGAATAATGGGATGGCAGTCAAGGACATAGGGATGGTCTTCTGTGATTCATCACATCCTGTTTTGCACACTAGCAGGGCAAGCATCTCCTCAAAGATAGTCTTACCCAAAAGCAATGGATGTCCTGGAGCACAAACAGCCCTTCTGTTTGTGATGCCCCTCTTCAGGTGGGCTGAACCATCCAAAGTCTCTTGCACATCAAGGCGTAACATGCTTGGTGCTGGGGCTGGAATGACTTCTTCCTCACACCTTCTTATATTGCACATTTAATAATGATTTACTAATCACTTAATAATGATATGCACACACTCCGTGGAGCTGTGGAGCAATAATTGCCCAGTTCCTTTATCGGAAACCACATCTGGCCAGGAAAGCTTGGTGTGGCTGCAGCTTTGATCTCAGCTCCCTGCAACTCCCGTGCAGCAACGCTCACTGTATCACGTGTGCCGGAGCTGGGTCACACTTCCCCATCATGCCATGGAGTACCTGTGATCAGCTCTCCGTGAGGTACCGTCTTTTCCCAAAGTGTTGTACAGGAGCGACATAGCCATCTCCACAGAATGATGGTGTCAGGGGGATTTCCCACAGCCAGGCTGCTCTAGCCCCTCTGCAATAAGTAGGTATGGGCTGAGTTGGATGTCTATGGGGGCAGGGGGGAGGGGGAATAAATAAAATAAAAAAAAATAAAATAAAATAAAATAAAATAAAATAAAATAAAATAAAATAAATCAGATGGGGTTCCCTCCTCTTCCTGAACCATTGAGCTTGCTTCTTGCAATGAGCGGTCACTCAGGAGGTGGAAACCTGTCTTTCAAACATCAGCAGAGCTATTATTGCAGTAAATGAGTTTTTAAACAAGGATGAGAAAAACAAACTAAACCAAGCCCCAGCCCTCCAGCTTGTCATAGAAAGAAGGAAAACAGCTACTTGCTGTGGCCCATGGCCACCATCCCAGGCTCGTCTTGAGCCCACACCCAGCTCTGCTGAGGTACAGCACACCACCAGTAACTCCAGCTCTCACAGAGGCCTCACTGCCATAGGACCCCATCCCAAAATCTGCTTGCCCTATGCCTGGTGTCCTATGCGGCTGGCATGGGGTGAGCAGGCAGCTTGGGGCAAGATCCAGTTTGGCAGCGGGACGGATGCGTCCTCCATGGGAATAGATGGAGGAAGAGAGACCTTCTCAGCAGAGAATGTTTCCAAAAAGATCAGCCCAAATATCCACTTTCATCCCACTCTGAACTGAATCCAACAGCTGGCTTGGGCCAAACCAGAAAGGTTCATCCTCACCTTCCCTGAGAGCATCCCGCCCATTAGGAAATGAGGCACTTACCTATGGGGGAGATAGTCTGGAGCCTTCGCTGGCCCCATGGCCCCGGGACACAGTTCTTGTCCTCAGTGCGTGGCTTCTTCCAGTGACAGCAGCTGACACAGCATGAGGTGGGGATGCACGACGGGTGTCTGGGAGCTGGGAAGCTACAGAGAGATCTTCTGCCCCACCCACAAGGAGGGAGAAGCATGGCTGCAGACAGATTATTTGCAGACAAAAAGCATGCAGGATCCGGCTTGACCCCTCATCACACTCGTCTGGGGAGCAATGTGCATGTTAAAATAATCCCTTCAAAGAGACTGGTGAAGAGAGAGCACTGCAATATTGATGAGCCAAGCTGGCACCGGGATTGATCTTGATGCGTTTATGAACTTTATTAATAACTATAGGGATGACATGCAGTAGCCTTGCATCACCACACACAAACACATCCCTTTGCCACTGCCCCACACTGGGCTGTGAGAGCTCCCCATCCCAGGACAAGTCAGAGATCCCCTCATCTGACCCCCAGGTTGGTATGTTTCTTGCCCCACTAGTCTGGCTCTGCCTTTCTAAAGCCTGGAGACTTGCCTTGTGCTCTTAGGGCTTGCGAACTGAGGCATAAACAAGAGACAAGGAAAGAATTTGATGCTGCAGATAGACAACAATTAAAATTGTGGGAAATGGGGGAGGAGGGAAGGAAAGGGGCAAAAAACAAGGCATGAAGCAGAGCCTCAAATGAGATTTCAGCTCTGCCTCTTCTGAGCTTTTTGAAACAACAGCACAGGAATCCCCCATGTCTCCATCTTTACATCTCCTCTCCTCCCAGCCCAGGTCAACCTCTGCTCCTGCAGAGCATCCCAGCACCAACAGGCTCTTGCTGCTCCTGGCCTGGAGCAGCCCTTCTCTGCTGTCCTCCACGATTCTCACCCCAGTACAGATCAGAGGATTTTTAAGACTCTGGTGTGAGACTTGCTGCATCTTTTTTGCAGACCAGCCTGGCTCTGCTTCCCTCCCTGGGCCATACAGGTAAATCAGATCAGCTTAGGATGACCCCCAGTCATCCTGCAGATAAGCCTGGGTCTGGCAGGGCAAGTGGCGCCCAGCCCTGCACTTCCTGGGCAGCAGCCTGGAGCATGTGAGCTGCTCCTGGTGAAGGGGTGGGCTGGATGCAGGGTCTGCTGTTGCCTGCTTCCTCCTCGATCCTGCCCAGCGTATCTGTTAAATAGCTCAGCCTTGGAGAGGAGAGGTGGCACGCTGGAAGAGCCGTGGGTCCCCAGGCAAGGTCTGTGGGCTTAGAAGGACACAAGCCACCCCCGAAGACCACATCCACCACCTGATCCAGCACCAGCAGAGATGCTCCTCACCCCATTGACTGCAGCAAGTACAAACTCACTGCACTGACAATTAGTAAAGGCACTGAAAACTTCATTGTGTGTAAAGAATTTATCCTTGCGAAACACCAGGAAGCCCAAACCATCCTGTTGTGCCTGTTTTACAGGCAGAGAGAGAACAGCTGAATCAATCCCCTCAGAGTCTGTAGTGGGATCTCCCTTCTCTGCGCTTCTGTCCTTACCATGAACTCTTCTTTCTCAAAGCAAAGACTGCTCAGGCCCATGGGACCTCCCCATCCCACAGGCCTGGGAGTACAAGGAGGCAAAGAGAACAGGACAAAAGGAAAGAATATGTTATTTTCTCCCACTGTTTTTTCAAATGAACGTCTCCATCTCACTTGGTTCCTTCAGAGCAAAGCTGTGCCCAGTCCCTGTGCAGAGACACGTGCAGTGTAGGACACACCATGTCCCCCAGCACCTCCCAGAGCTGCAGCCTCCCCAGTTAGCAGAGCAGTTGGTCTCCATTCAGCTCTTTACTCAACATCTGATGCTTGCACTTGTCAATCCTGGAAATGTAGATGGTGAGCAACTAGAGAAGCATCACCTGCAGTCACTCTGCCAATGCTGACAGACCTGGAATGGGGGGGGACAGCCTAAAACCATGGGGCAGCAGTGATTTACAGTCCGACTGTCCACCTCCTGCAACCCACCAGCCCCAAGGTGGCCCTGCCTACAGAGGAAGAAAATTTATAGGGCCAAAACTGTTCCCTCCCACACCTTTGCTCTCCTGGAGGTGACACTGAGCTGTGCCTGCATGATGTCCAGCCCCCAGCCAGCCAGTGAGGCGAGCATCCCAAAAAAGCACCCCCCACACAGGGTGCACATCACTCTCAGACTGGGAATGGAGGAGTACTGTGTCTTGGGCTGCATTGGGAAGGGAGGACCCTTCTCCTCTTACCCCCCCATTTATCCATCATTCCTAAGGCAATTTCCCCAGGGCTGGTAGCAGTCTCTTCTAGCTAAGTATTCTCAGACTTTGAAAATTGTCCCCAAAGCCTGACAGTGCCAAAGTTTTGGGTGAGGAGCCTTCAGTGGCTGGTCTGGCTGCAGCAGATGGGACATTGCCCTGCCAGGCTGTGCCTCCCACCTCTGAGACCCCTGCTTGGCACTGCATTTTTAAGCAGGATGCTGTCTTAAATCACATCCAGCTGCAGAGGGAGGTGGTGATGCATCACAGCTCAAATCATGGCCATGGTTTATCAGCTCAAAGCAGGTTGTTACATTCCCAGACAGGTTTGCTGCTCTTGTCTCCCCATGCTATGACTCTCCTCTTACGCTGTATTTGAACCCATCATCCAGGGCCATGCACAAGCCAGGATCAGGGACTCAGGAAGGGATTTGCAATTCAGAGCAGCCCCAAGTCTGAATGAGACATCTGAGACGAGCAAATAGGAGAGGGCAAAACCGGAGACGCAGCCAGTCAGCACCAAAAATAAACACACCCTTGGGTGCTCAATGAATTGGATGGGAAGCGGTGAGCACCCCGTCAAAGCCTCATCCAGCCATGGGACACCCCACTCATCCCCATGGTGGGTGCTGGTGCCCCATGGGATGATGCAGAGCTGGGTGCGATGCACAAGGGTGAGAGACCACCTCTGAGATCAAGCTCCAGCCCTGCTGAGCAATCCCAGGGTTACTGAAGCATTTGGGTGGATGTGGGGGGTTAGAATCAGCAGCATTTGAAAGCCAGAAAACCCTTCTGTTTAAACAAGGGTCCAGAAGCTCCATCTAACAGCACTTTTTTGGGTTTGCTGGTGAAGGTCTGCAGGTACCCCGATGGGAAAGGATTCCTATCAGGTGCTTCCTCCTCAGCCTAGAAGAAAATAATTGCCTGGTAAGAGTGAGCAGATGGCATAGGACAAATTGACTTGGGAGATACAGTACAAGGGGGAAACTCTAATGAGGTGAGAAGGAGGTTAGAAGTACTGACTACCTCAAGTGTGAGGGAAATGACAAATAGTCCCACCAGTGAGAGATCTAAGGCAAGTTTTAATCCAAATACCAGAAGAGATTGCCACATCTTAATGCTCCCAAGAGCCATATGAGCAGTGCAAAGCTAGTCTTGAGCAGAAACCACAAACAGGAAAGAAGAGACAAGAATGAAGGCTCCAAAACCCAGAATTGTGAGGGGTTTGGATGGGGATTTTTGTGAAGCAGATGAAGAATAATAAATCACAGTACAGAAGTCTACCCCCATCAGCACTTTTTTATACTACTGTGACACCATGTTGTACCATGGGACAGCCCCAAGATGCAGAGCAGCTCTCAGAGGTTCTGTCACCCTCTGTTCGGGCAGCTGTGGAGCTCAGCAGAGCACCAGCTCTGAAGTCACACAGGTGACCTGGAAAAGCAGCTGAACACTGGTCCTGGGGAGCTTCAGAGGAGGCAACAGATGCTGAACCTTCCTGTGTGATAAATATTGCATGAGAGCCTGGATTTTCTTTTGCAGATGTCTCTCCACAGCTTGGGAGCAGGGCTCAGAGTGAAATAGTCCGCATGTGGTTTGAAGATGGTCAAGGCACAGAGATGGGCAGGCAGGAGACAGTTTAAAGACCAGGACTAGCACACAGAGAGATCAGCGAGGGGACACCAGAGGAGTGGAAGGTGATCTGGGATTTCTCACAGGGCAAGAGCTAAGAAGCAGCTGGAACAGTTGTCAGGTGTCTGATTTAAAACTGACTGAAGGACAGACCCATCACTGAACTGTGGAATTTGCTGGGCAGGATACTGTGGAGACCAAAAATGTTCATAAATTCAAAAATAGAATAGACACGCTCACAAATGAATGCTCTACCAGTAGTCTTTAAGCATGAGATTCCTGGTGCAGCTTCTGCAGCCTAGGGGATCCTGATACCACTGACCTTGTCCATGGCCAGGCTGTGAACATGGAAGTCTTCTAGCTGTTTGCTACATCCCTTGTCGCCAGAGAGAAGATGGTCACCTACAGAGGCTTTTTATTAGATGCATGACATGGTTAGCCTCAAACAAAAAGCCAGTGCTATTGGTGATGGTGCTCCAAGGAAGACAAAACTTTGGGAACAAGGTTGGGATGTGCTGATTTGCAGCTATCCCAGTAAGAAAGGGAAAATAGCAGTTGTCTCCATCCCACCAGCTGGCAGGACACAGACATTGACCAGCCTACAATGGCCTTGAGTAGCACCACCCAAAGAAAAATTCCCTAATGATCTGGTTACAGCAGCAGACTGGACTTTTCCTTGCCAGCAAGGTTTGCTCTCAACTGTCCTCCCAGGCAAAGAAGAATGCTCCTTGTACCTGTTCAGAGGGCCTGGGAAACATCTTGATCTCCTGCCAGTCTTCCTGAGGAAGAGGATCACTGATGCAGGTCTGCACTGAAGATGCTCATTTCTGTACAAATGGAGAGATACCCAAGAGATTTCAGTAGGATGCACATTTGTGCCAAATGCTTAGAAAAATCCCTAGAAATCAGGGCACGTGGCTGTTTTGGCTGACCCCACCAACCAGGCAAGAAGTTTCCAGTGAAAGACTGACGGCAGCAGAGCCAAGCCTCAATGCAAGAGGAGGGCTGAAAGCTGCCCAGCTGCCCACTGTGCCAACCTGCTGCCAAGGTTTTCAGGACAGGAGGGTTTTTCTCTTATTTGGAGCCAAGTGATTGTGACATTGCATTGATAATTTGGGTTTAACCCAATGACCACACAAAAAGATAATGTGCTGACAAAAGCCCGATTCAATGACTCCGCAGCACTTGTTCCAGCAGAGTGCATCAACAAGTGTTGAATTTGGGCAAAAATTAAGGTCCAACACTGACAGTAATTGCTCTGCAACATTTATGAGGTCTGTTAATGCTATGCTCTACAAGCATGTTGCTTTTTGGAGAAGGTGATGGAACAAAGCCTTATGAGATGAGAGACAAGAGAACAAGCTCAGTTGGTTTAACAGTTTCTTTCCAAAATAAGGAAATCTCCAAGTCTGATGTCTGACTCAAAAATTATTTTTTTTTAAAAAACAACAATTAAGCACTAGTCTGCTTCAAATGTATGTGTCATTGACAGTGTTAGTAACAAATGTAATTATTTAAAAGCTCCTACATATATCAGGGTGGTGAAAACTGCAGATGCTGGCAACCCTTGAGTATTCTTCTTTTACACCTGCCAGTAAATCAATTTAAAGTTCTCATCTCAGTGTATCAGAATTAATTATGTGCTTTTAGGCAGAGATTACTGGAAGAGGGCAGTCATTTTATGTTGCACAGGTCTGGCGAAAGGATTTTCCCATTTCCAGTGTCCATGCCAGGAGAGCGATGCAGGGCTACACAAGCAGGGACCAGGGTATTGAGGAGCAGATTCTGCATCACTCTATGGCCACTTTGGCCTTGAAAGGTCTGAAGATGCTCCTGGACTCTGCCCTACAAACAGGTCACTGAGCATCTCTTAACCACAGCAGGCATAGAATAGATATTTCAGTTGGAAGGGACCCACTGCCATTATCTAGTCCAACTGCCTGACCGTTCACTTTAGAGCTGGCCAAAAGTTAAAGCAAATTATTAAGGGCATTGTTCAAATGCCTATTGCACCATGTTAGGCTTGGGGCATCAACCACCTCTCTAGGAAGCCTGTTGTCCCTGCACACACACCACTACAGCAGAAGTGTAGTCATTCCTGCCCAGAAAAGAGTCCAGGACCGTGTCATGTGCTTTGGAGTTTTTGTTGGGGTTTTGTGTTTTTTTTCTCCCCCCTCGTTTGGTGTTTGGATTTTTTTAAGCAATCAAGTTTGGAAAGTCACAGGAAATAAAAACAAGAAATTGCTGACAAGTGTCCCACTGTAATTGAGTGAGAACACAGAGCTCAGCTCTATAGGTTCCCAGAAATACAGTCCAGATGTGGCTCTCCACAGTGGCACAGCCAAACCACAACCCCCAAAATGACTATCCCTAAGACAGGGAAACTTTCCCAGCTCCCCCCTTCCAGCCACACAAAGCAAGAGATGGTGCCCCAAACAACACCCAGCCAAAGACTTGCGAAAACACAGGGTTGGCAGCAGAGCCTGGAGGGGCCC
>NW_009910626.1:8366-31398 GCF_000696875.1 Nestor notabilis
AGCAGGAATATTGGCAGCAAACTCATTTGATCCACACAAAGCCCAGATTTCTTACTTGTGCACACAACCAAGCTTGAAAATGATCTTATATGGCTCACTTATATTCTGACTGCCTGCAAACCACGGGAAACTGGGAATACACATGGGTTTTGCAGCAATCTTCTGCTGCAGTCATTGTTGGGCTCTGAGCATCAGCTCAGCCCCGCTGTCACCTGCCCATTGCAGGAGCAGCTCTCAGGGCTGGCCATCCTCAGACTGTCCTTCCCCCAGCACATAGCTAGGGGAGGGGCAACACCGCACACACCACACTGGGGTGGGAGCACACACTGACAGCAGCCACGCACACAGCAAAGGAGTGTGATTGCAGGTACATCAGCATGTGTATGGGGAAAGCCCAGCACAGATAAAGGCAACAGGAGGGTCAATAATGGCTCCAGTGAGTCTGTCTTCAGCTTTTCCATGCCAGAAAGTTTTTCCCTTATAGTACCTCCAGGTTATCCATTTATACAAGACCTTGTTCTCCATCCATCATGTTAGTAAAGGTGGCAATGAGCGCCTGTGAGACTGGGGGTGCACAGACCACAGCTGGGACACTTGGACATTGTTGGTTTATTTTATTTATGGTCAAATACTCAGCATCCACTAACTAGAAGTGTTCAGTGGCCCACAGAGGCCCACCTAGCTCACACCCTCAATGCCTGACACCCTTTAAGGTAGTTGTAATGGCACAGTGGGTCTGCAGTGATCCCTCAGCTCCTACTGACAGCAGCAGGAAGTTCAGAAGCAGTAACAGTCTACCATGTGGGAGCAAAGTGCCTAAGGCTTAAAAAAACCCCTCAAACAACACCCACACCACTCCACTCATTTCAATTGGGCTGCAATCTTCCAATCCAGCTACTGAGCACAATGTCAAAATGCATTGAGCAGTTAGCCCATCTCTCTGGGGCCCAGGCACCAACGCAGAGAGCAAGGACTCACCAGGCAGAGGAGCGCACAGGGCTGCTTGATTACCCTGGGAGAAGAGCCAAGCAGAAAACACCGCCTGCAGAAGTGAGAAGTGTATTTTGGTTACAACTCCCAGCACGAAGCGTGTTATATCTGAGTTATCTTTCCAGCCCTGTCACAGGTGCCGTGTGAAACCTTGGGCATGCCACTTCGTTTACTTAGAATCATCAAATGGTTGGGTTGGAAGGGACCTTTAAATGCCATCTAGTTCCAATCCCCCTACAATGATAAGGGACATCTTCAACAGACCCCTGTCCAGCCTGGCCTTGAACACTTCCAGGAATGGGGCATCTACCCTGTTTCTCTGGGCACCCAGTTCTACTGTTTCACCACCCTCAGCAGAAATTATTTTCCCTTATATCTTGTCTGAATCTACCCTCTTTTAGTTTAAAACCATTACCCCTTGTCCTATCGCTACAGCAGGTACTTCTTCTGTTCCCCAGCTGAGGCAGCCATCTCATGCTTGCTTGGTTTTCCCCAGGCACCAATTCACACCACCTTTGTGACAGGTTCCCTCCTAGCAAGGCAGCTGAGCTGAAAGCAACATAAAAGCCGACGTACCCCTCCCTGTTCTCAGGCTGAGGAAACAAAAATGACGGGGACACTGAGAAGCCCTGCATCCCTTCCACCTGAATCTTGGCTGCCCTTAGAGGTCAGAGCAAGCCCACCAGGCAGGCTTTGGTCTGCCATGGGGAGAGCTAGAGATCCGTAAAGAAATGGGGAAATGAATGCACCATCCCCAAACCACAGCCTGTGTTTTATTCTCCAATATCAAACATGAAGAACATTACCCTGGGCTTAGGGGAAAAATCTCCCTCCCCTCAGTTGCAAACAGCCTGTGAAAACCAGATGGCTAACCAGTGAAGCTAGGCTGATTCTCCAAACACCATCAGGTTAATGCAAATCACATATTTTTGACAGATGGTCCTTGCGCCAAGAGTATTTGCCCAGCCTTGCCCTACCCATGTGTTTTCTGCAGACAGATTGGTCTGCTCATCCACAAGCCTGATGCCAGCCCATGGGGTAACATGGCAACTCCAGATGTGGATTCATGAGGCACTTCTCTCATCCTTTACAGGGCATATGGAGACATTCCCCTCTCCTCACCATGTACAGTGAACCACTTTGGGAGAACTTACCGGAACCAGCAGACATGCTTGTGTTAAGATGGCAGCAAAACCATGACCTGCCAGCCAGGCTTACGCTGCAGCCCTCCTGCCTCCCTGGCCAGCCGCTGAATGCCCAACATTGCAGCTCTGCTCCAACTGCACAGACGCCAGACATGTATATTCCTTATATCTCAAAAGGCCACTAAAATGGGCCAGTGAACACCTCTCCCACCCATCCAGGAAGAGATGAGTTTCACTGCAGTGAAATTCCCATTGAGATGTGCCCCAGCAGTGGTGCTGACACTTGGGTGCTGTGGTGCCCTATCACAAGTCCCTGGCCATCGGAGGCTGCACAGGGCAGGGGACAGTTTCCCCATCCCCACTTCCATGCAGCAGGGCTGGGAGGCAAAGAGGGAGTGATGGGACACTGCCTGGGCCACCAAGCACACTTGCTGCTCTTTGTCCATGGGCTGTGGCAGAGCACTCAATGCAAGGCACCAGGTTTTGCACACACCAGGTCTCTGGGATGGCTGATGGTTGCTCCTGGAAGCACACCACCAGGCTAACCCTGGCCATCTGACCCACCAGCTCAGACAACGGAATACCAATTTATCCAGTTTTAATTTGGGCATTCATTCCTCTCTGCCTGCCCTGACAGGTAAGGGGGTGTCTGTTTTATTTCCAAAGTTTAAATTACCTCTTTTTCCTGCAGCTCTTAGCTAAGTATATTGAAGTTCCCAAATGAAGAGTGAGGTCTGTGAGTAAAACAGTCTCTCTCATAGCTAAGTCCCTTCCCTGCAATGCTCCATGTAATTCCCAGGGCCTCTTTCTATGGTCTTCATCCAGGGAAAACCTCCTGCTGCCATTATTCCCCTGGCTGGGATGTGTTCTTCTAAGCAGGAGACCTACTTCCCTGTATAGCAGAGATTTACTCCTCATATTCCGCAAGAGTGATTATCTCCAGTTGCTATTATTCCCTTATCAATAATTCACCGTGCAGCCACACTCTGGATCGCGCCTGTGCTGCCTGCGTAGTTTCTAAGCTCACTACTGACTGGAAGTGCAGCCGTGAGTAATCACATCTCCTCTGATATTGCTTATGCTCTCAGCGAAGCAGAACAAGTAACTCGCGCTGCAAATGAGTCATGTCCTCTGGAAGCTTCTCGTTTTAGCATCCCATCGAGGAGAGCAGCTTTTCAGAAGCACCTGCTAAGGACTGCAAGCCCTTGGCATTTAAATAAATAAATGGGAGATAATTAAACTCCATATTTCAATCTTATAGGAGGAGTTCATTTAAAGGGACTCTTTTCCTTCCAGAAAATCCAATACAATTAAATGATTAAAACAGAAAAGTAGACATAAAACCCAAGGAGGAGAGGCCAGACAAGCCACTGTGAATAAAGATCGCACACTGAAGTCTTGAACAAACTCACTCACTCCCACATTAGAAGTACGAGCTTGTTGCTGTTCTCGTTTTTCTCTCAGAGTAACAACTGTGTTGCACAAAGCTCAAGATTAAAACAGCACAATTTCTTAGCAAGAGCCCATTTGACTCATTCATCCTGTACACACACAATACACATGCAGAAATGCCTCATTTCCCCCTGAAGAGATAGATGATCATCAGCATATGCGATGTAATCTCAACACACAAGCCTGCCATCTCCAATTAAAACCTAACCAATAGAGTGATTTATGGTTCTGAAGATGCACAAGTGTCCTTTGTGACTAAATTAGGCACCGGGTGAGAGATGAAATCTACCCCTTTCCCAGTTGTCACTGGGAAGCTCCACAGCCACAGCTTGGATGAACCATCTCAGATGTCCAAGACATCTGTGCAGTCCTTGACCAAACCTTTCATCTTCCAGGCTGCTTTTCTTCATAACGCCCTGCCATAGAACCAAGCCAAACAGCAGTGGAGTGCTCCTCGATCCAGCCAGGTGCGTCTGTCTCCCATGGATTTATTGGCATGTCTCTCCCCAGGAGATGTGACTCCTTTTTCTCTATTAACCTGCATGTTTCAACTCATTGCTTCACAAATCCTTTCTCGGCAGAGTGGGAAGCATCCCTCCATGGGACAGCAGGATGCTCTCCAGGATGGTTTGAGCAAAGCAGAGGACAACGATAGGACTATGGCAGTTTGGAGAAGACTTCTTGAGGGCAATTACCCACTGCATGGCCAGTGTCATTAGCATAAATAGGTAAAGCTGAAAATACAAAACCGAAGAGATTGGCTTTTCAATTTTCCAGGCCAATTTATCTGTCTCTGAGCATCTCCAATACCAGTGTGCAATACCCCATCCACAGCAGCAATGAGAGCCTGGGAAGATTGCTCTGTGGTGAGGCAGCTGGGTGTCAAGATCAGCCTTGGGGGTGGCATGACCATCATTAGAGACAAGACGTGTTAGAGACATCAGACCTCTGGAGCCAGGCTTGTGTTCCTTTGCAGGAGAACAACCAGGGCCAGAGCCCCATAGGGGCTCTTAGGCAACAGCAAAGCAAAGCCTCTGCACCCCCAGGCCTGCGGATCGTCATGCAAAGTTGTGACTCATGCCTGTGCAAGCACACATGCAGCCCTGGGCATCAACATCAATTAGTCTGTGCTTGGACCCCTTCTTATTACTTGTAGCTGGGTGAAATTAAATGGAAAAGAAATTCAATTAAGAAGGTCTTGTCTAACACTGAGCGATCTTCGTAGTCACTCTTCGGAGCCGTTAACAGGTCTGGTGGGATTAGCAGCCCCTGGCTCCCTTCCTCTCCAGCCATCAGCTCGGGAAGCCTGTGGCCTCAGCAGGCTGAGCTCCAGTGGGGACTTGCTGCTGGCGCAGCTGTGACACCGCAGCCTCCAAATGGGACTTTGCTGCCCAGCTGTTTTCTGGAGCCCTCAAAACTCAGTATTTCACGTAAAGAGCTGCCTTCCCCTGGGAAGCAATCAGCCACCAGGTTACAGACCCTCACATGGAACTACCCTCGCAGGACTGAGCATCCAGAGGGGCTGCTGCCACTAACCTTGGCTGGACAGGCACTCTGACACAGAGGAAGGCACACGTTTGGTCAAGTGAGGTCTCCACGGGCAGTGCTGTCCCAGGCTTTGCAGCAGCCTGGGGAGCAGAAGACCAAAGCATGGAGGAGACCTTTGTCCATGCACCAACCAGGGTGCATGGTGCGTGTCCCCACCAGGTGCTGAGTCCCCACCAGCCCCACCACAAGGGTGCCATAGGAAGGCAGGATGGGAGATGTCAAGGGCTTACATCAATCCATGGTGACATTCAGGTGGGGAAAGTTTCTTCTCCCTCCCAGGGCTCTGCCAGCTCTTCGCATCCCCAGCATGTTTTTTGTGCTCAAAAGCATGGGAAATGAAAATGCCTACCAGACAGCTGGCTGCAGAAGCTTTGCTTCAGTCTCAGTTTATCCAGCGATTCAGACATGGTAAGACAGGCTAATATAGAGGGAGACGATGCGGTACCTAATACTCTGGAGAAGATGACAGTAGTTTCAAACTAATGGACAACGCTAAAGACAGCGTGACCAACGTGATGAATCAGAGCTGTGCAGCTTCAGGGGAACAGAAAGGGGGAGAATAAAAAATCAAGGCTTACAGCTTTTAGCCCCAGCACTCAAAGGAAAGGCAGTCTCCTTCTTGGAAAGGCTGAGTCCCCAGGTGCTCCCTGCTTGAAGTCCCATGGGACAGATGGGGACCCCCTGCCCCTGGAGCCCTGTCCCCATGCACAAGCCATCACTCACAGTGTGTTGCAAGTGCTCTGCTAATGGCACCACCCCTGCAACGTTTCTAACCTGCAAAGCAGTTTCCTTCAGGGGATCAGCAAGTGGATGCCTTATCACCACCCAGGCTCAGTCTTACAAGTGGCAGAAGGGATAATTAAAACTGAGCTGTTAAAACACCCTCCCTGAAGACTCTGTCCCTCTGAAGGCGACAGTGAAACAGCACAGGATCCTGTTCCCTCAGGACTCCAGAATCCTTCTTACGACAAAGTTAAGCAGAGTAATTTCTGCCATCCCCAGTGTCACTGACAAACCCAGCACCTGTATCTGGCATCCAGAGAGAAGCATCTCTTTGGCCTTTGGGTGGCAGGCAGGGCAGGATCAGGGGCAAGAAGGTCAGAGGTGGAAGTAGAAAGGCAAAACGTTGTTTGCCAACCTTTGGGCTGGAGGGAGTACACAACAGCATTCAGCATCAAGCACTGGAGCACCCACCATGTGCTCCATCCTTTGCCCACAGCCTGCAGTCAAACCCTGCAAAGCTCCGTACCGCGAGCAGTCCTGGCAAAGCTCCAGCACCTGCCCCTGCTCCATCTTTGTCTCAGCCACCCAACTACACAGCAGATAAATCCCAGAGTGCCTACAACAGCCTTCATCCGTCCCCGCATGTGGCAGAGCCCCCATGCCTCTGCATAGCCCCCAGGTTGAGGGCGAAACAGTGCAAGCACAGGAGCCACACTACTGTTCATATCCTGTAACATCCACACCAGGAGCAGGGACTACGTGGAAAAGGCAAGAGAGAGAGGCAGCCCTTAGCACAGATGGGGCAATGATTACCACAATGCCCATCAGCTCTAGCAGCCTTGCAAGTGGTGTCCCTCATCAGTGTGGGATGCGGTAGGTGCAGGTGGGATGCCGTGGGTTGGGCCCCTGGGCACAGGGGCAGGGAGGAGTGATACCCTCCACCCTGCTCAGGGACCCTGCGGGCTGTGACACCATGGCACAGGATTGCTGGCAGCTCTGACAGACAGGAGCAAAGAGCCTAAAGCATCCCCAGAATGTGCTGGTGCCTCCTCTCGGTCCTTTAAAAAATAATAACCAGACAAACAAACTAAAAACTAAACCAAAAAACAAAACCAAGCCTCAGTTAAATCAACCTAAAACCATACAAAACCTGAATTGATACCATTTAAAAACAGCAACCACCTCTCCTAGCCATAGTTCTCATCCCAGGGAAGGAGAAGTACCAGAAATCAACTCGAAACACAGTTGATTCTCTGTGGAAGAGATTCAGCTGCTTCACTGATAAGCAGCAAATCTCTAAGCTGGAGAGGTAGATCATTAAGGGGAAATGTTTAGAGAAATTAAATCCTTTTTCCTGCTTCTTATGCTAATAGGGAAAACCAAGCTGATTTGCAGGAGGACAACATTAAGCAAAATCTAATTCAAAGCCCCCATCTGTTCTCATTCTCATGCTGAGTTTGTCAAAAATCAGCTTTCCTTTAACCAGCACCCACATCGCTTTTAACCGTAAGAGGCCAATTCTGGAAAGATTTGTAAATAAACCACTTCTGCAAATCCAGCCAGAAAAAACAGACAGGGGAAGGGCTTGATTAATAGAAATACATGTTGGGATTGAAGGGATTGAGGAGAGACAGCAAAGCAAGTAAGGGGACAGGGAATGACTAATCAGTGCAGCTGGCAAAATAACCCAGAGGCCAGTGAAGGGTTAATGATACTAGAATAGGGAAATCTCCAAAACATCTGTGCCTCCACTGCAGTTGTTGCTCCTGGATGAAGCAGGATCTGGAAACAGCTCCGTGCTGGAGCCACTTTGCCTGCCGGGACCAGCAAGCTCCTCCCGCAGCCCTCAGGGTGCTAGAAAAATCTAAACCATGTCTTTTTGTTCCTCATGGGAAGCAGTGCTGAACTGGTTTGTTAGATTGCTTGACCTATGCACCATCGTTGGAGGAAACAGATTATCAATATATTTAATGTATGCAAAATACACTATGGAGCAGGTCTTACCTCAAAACTTGGCAATTATGGATTTAAGTAACGAGTCTATGTTCCCATACTCTTCTTTGGGGGCAGGATTATTCTGTATGCTACTTATCCGAAACTGGTCAATTTAAACTGTGCATGCATTTCCTGCAGTATTTTCAGCAGTGGGGATTACACTTTCCAGGAGGGCAGCCCCATGAATCACACCATCCCTTTGTCACAGGCTAGGCATGATCCAGTCGATGTTCTCCCCCAGGAGCTCCACAGCAGAACCCTGCCTCGCTGGCAGCTCCAGCAGGGATACTGCTGGGACATGCACACCAGGTGCAGGCACAGAGCCGATTTGGCTTTCGGCATCACAGCAAACAGAGGGGAAAAACCCTGACATTTGCTGCCCTGAAGACAAAACTGGGTTTTGTCCTCATTCATGGGTCAGAACAGCTACACAGCTGCAGCAGGAGCCCTGAGGCAGGGCTGTGGCTCTGCTCACCATCTGCCCTTTCCAGGAGCCGCCTTCCCCTCCAAGTCCTGCACTGCTGGCAGACATAGACCTCCACTGAGGGGCATGCACAGATGAGCCTGGTTCTCTCCATAGCAGCCAAAACACTGTTCCTGCTCTGGGGTTCCCCCATCACCTACCCTGCAGAAGCCCAGCTACGGCATCAACTGCCCTTGCTGCTGCACAGACTCCCTTCTTCACTGGCTCCATCTTCTTGGCCAAGCACAATCTGCAGTGGAAAAAGAAGCAAGGAGCACAACAAAAGCCAGGCAAGGCATACAGCAACAGCTTTTCAGGATACGATTGCTTACGTATAACCTGCCATTGAAGCCAGCATGTTCTGGCCAGCTACGAGACATGCCTCAACACTGGGGATGTTCCTGAGGATGCTGCAACCCACCTGCCTATGAAGGAGTAGAAACCCGCAGTGAAACACTGACCCACAGAATATGTCACTCAAAGGCTGGGTACATACAGCTCACATATGTGACACCATATTCTGGAAGAGGAAGTCTTGCATGAAAACAGAACCAACCCAGAAAGAGTTCACAGCCTCCTATAAATACACAGGAGAAAGTTTATTCTCTGCGCTATTCATGTTTACTCCCAGAACTGGAAGTTCAAGTGATGATCCCAATTGCCACAAAATAAATCCGTCCATCGAAAGCACAAGGTAGGAGTTAGATATTTTCCTTTGCTATTGTTACCTCCAGCCAATACCCATCCTGCTGCATGGTGACTCCCTGCTGCACTTCCTCTAGCTCAGTCTTAACTATTCATTTCCTAATGTCTATTCATTCAGAAAGTTCTCACTGAGCTGTAACCTGCCTTTTCCATTTGTTTGGTCCATGCCACATAGCTACACTACGGGCATCCAGAGCTTACTCATAGGTATGTATTGCTCCCATACCTATTGTCTCCTTTAGAACAACTGAAAAGATCTACATTTCATGCTTTTGCCATCCTCTTTTAAGCCATGAAATTACTTCAAGTCTCTCTGTAGAAGTAACATTTCCTCCAAGGCCAACATAGGTCCAAACAATCTTTCTGTCATACCTCCACATTGCCACCACATGGTCAGATGGCTCCTTTTGCTTGCTCACCTTTTGGCCACACAACTTCTTCCACAACTCTCTGGATTAAAGTTAGAGCAGGCCTTTGGGACATGTGCTCCAAAGCCCTTTAAAAAATAAGTAAATTTTAAAAAATTAAATAAATTTTAAAAAATCTGTATACCCAGAATGGAGTAGATCACAGTTTGGAGCCTTTGAAGTTCTTAGAGTGTGAGGAGCTTCAGCTCTTGGTCAGCTAGCTAATTACAATAAACAAATGCAGAATAATACCACTGAACTCCTCCTGATGTGGGGGAGTCCCAACTGCCCACTCCTCATGCAGCCCTGCAGCCTGACCCAGCCCTAGCCTCACCAGGGGCTGAAACCCCTGCAGCAGGCTGCCGCTAGGTTCTTGATTCTTGGGCCTGCAGAAGACAAATGGGTTGTTTTCAAACAGTACATCAGGGTACCATGGACGACCCGGGGGACTTCAGTCAGCATGTCTTGCAAAAATAATAATAAAAGACATTTTCATTGCGCTTCTGATGGGGTGCTGTGCTGGCAAGGCTCCTCCAGCACAGCATGGTCTCGCTACACCACCCCATGGTGGTTTGAGGTTTAGTCGTTGCTGCAAAATTAATAGCAGAGCATCAAGGCAAACAGCTCTTCCTCCAGGGGCTGACTGCTTCTGGCAGCGTTTGTTCTTGCCATCTCTTGTGCTTAAGAAAACACACAGAAACTTCCAAACCCTTAGATCCCACTCAAACGGGGTCCTGGCTTCAACGATGGCTTCACCCTCCCTGCTGGGCTGGTGACTGGCTGCAGCCTCGACAGATCTGGAAGGGGATGGATCATTCTCGTCTAGGGCTCTGATAACTGATGCATCAAACCAGACAGTTCCTTTAGAAACCTGCCACGATGACGCCTACCGTGCACATCAAACTGGCTACGAACTACTGTATTTAAAAATATACCATCGCAGAGATTACACACAGATTATTTTCCCAGAACAAAAGCTATTTCAGAAACATTTTGCTTTTATTCATCTTCACACAGGATTTCATTGATTGAAATCAATGCGTTATGGCATCACCACTCACAACAGATCCTTCAGCTACTCAAAACCCTTGGGAAGTTTGGCCGCAGGCACAAGCTCTAGTTTAAGGGGGACACATCAGATGTAATTTCTATTTCTGATCAGCTGGGCATGCACAGAGCCCACACCAAAACCTGCTTAATACTGAGTATTTGATCTCAAGTTGATGTTAACAAGTTCCTGTTGAAATATTATTATTAATAATAATATTAAGAATAATAGCAGTTCCATATAAGACCGCACTTCATGTTCTTCCCAAATACTTGACAAGGGATGGGGAGAAGAGGAGGAAACAGTTACTTACCCTTGAAGAACCACTTCTCCAATCATCTAAGAAGTCAGCTCTGCAGTCCAGTAATCAGCCAAGAAGATTCCTCAAGGGAAATGTGTGACATTTTCCTGGCAGACTAAGATAGCCTACATAAAGAAACTAGTCAGGCTCTGCAGGCACAGGTAGGAAAGATTTTGCTTGGCCATCAGTTATTACAGGGGAGTAACAACACCCCCCCCCCCCCCCCCTGGGCACCAAAAAGGCCCCCCCCCCCCCCTCTTTAAAACCATGTTCAGTCTATATCCTGCCCACTTCTTCATGCCCACCACCTCCAGTGGTTCCAGGCTCTCCCCGTTGATGCGGAAGATCAAGGGAATTCAGGCCATCCAAAACCAGCACTTGGCCTCCTTGGGTGTTTTTTGTTTGTTTGTTTTTAAAGAGATCAAACTGCAATTCCAAGACAAATCCACACTGCTGTGGTCTGTCAGGGGACAAGATCTTGGCTACTCCAAGGTGTCAGGTGAAGAGATTTACATCAATAGAGCTAATAGCAGGTATGAGCTTCACTGAAACAGAACAAGCTTTGTGCAGTGACACTAACAGGGTGAGCAGCCTTTCCTTGTCACTGCAGCACGAACACTTCCTGCTGGGAATAGGACAGGGAAGGGACACACCAGTTGAACTTGACCTGTGGAAATGGCATTTTGAATCCCTGCAATTTCAGCCACTGGCAAGAAGAAATCTTCACTTTGAACACCTGACTTTCCCTTCAGTTGATAGTCTTCATACAGCAAGCATTCAGAAGGAAGTAACCATTCCACATGCCAGGGAGTTTAAAGGAAGATTCAGAGATGTATCTTTCTAAGAAAGGTAGAGGGGAACAGGGACATTGAGATCCAGGCTCAGCAAAGCATAAAGACTTTGGAAGTAAAAGCACAGCTACAAAAATGTTATCTTTAATGATGATCTTGCATTAATGGTTTCTCATCCAGCATTAAAATCCTAGATACATGAGGCATAATTTAACTTATAAATGAACTTCTTAGAGATGCCCAGAAGACTTCACTGGTGTCTCTTCCTCCTCTCATGTTTACAGGTATTTCAGAGCCTGCTGTCACTTCAAGAACATCAGACAGACAAGCCCACATCCACCATTACCTCCAGCACATGCCCAGCACTCTTCCCTGGCTCTCACGCAGGCATCTGCCCTGGGAAGGCAGAACTGGAAGCCCAGATGCTTCCCACAACTTCAGCCTCTGTAGACTGAGGTGCCAGGGCAGCTAACACAGCCCAGCAGCTGCTCTGGGCACTTCAAGGCACATGTAACATGGCTACATGATAAAGCAGGTTCTCCAAAAGCAGAGCATCAGCTCCCACTGCAGGAAAGGCTGAGTCTCTGATCTATCTTGTGCTTAGTCCACATGGGACCCCAACACCAGGAACTCCTCTAGTTATTACAGCTGTTGGAACTTTCTCTCCAGCCAGAGCTACAGCACAGAGAACTTAAGCATCCACAGGACAGGAACAAAAAGCAAACCACAGCATGTGAGGTATCAGTGTTGCCAGGAAGAGAGTTCTAGGGGCTTTTTGGAAGGCTGGCTTTGGTGTGTGAGAAGTTAAGGTCAAATACAAATGCTACAACAAGGATATGCATGTCTGGCAAGGTACTTTAATTTGTGAAAGGGTTACATCTGCTTCCTTTATGCTAAAGATGACTATTAAACATCAGATGCATATCTAAGAGTTGGCTTTCTGGATCTGCCTTGCAGTTAAGCAAATTTTTAGAATCAATGCTAAATAGAAAAGAAACTTGTATCTGAGAAGTTTTAAAGACCTAAATGTGAGAAAGTGAGGAAAAGGGGTAAACTGGGGCAGAATCACAGCATGGTTTAGGTTGGAAGGGACCTGTAAAGATCACCTAGTCCCAAGCCCCCTGCCGTAGGGACACCTTCCACTAGTCCAAATTACTCAAAGCCCCATCCAACCCAGCCTTGAACACTACCAGGGATCTGGGCACCCTGTGCCAGCACCTCACCACCCTCACAGGGAAGAATTTCTTCGTGATATCTAACCTAAATCTGCCATCTTTCCATTTAAAGCCATTTCTCCTTGCCCTATCCCTACATGCCCTTGTCAAAAAGCCCCTCTCCAGATTTTTTGTCAGCCCCTTTAGGTACTGGAAGCTGGTCTAAGGTCTCCCTTGGTGGTCAGAAATAAAATTCAGGGAAGAGCCAGAGATGACTCTGTTCAGGTCAAGCCAAGGACTCCAGCTGATGCAAAGCAAGGAGATAGGGCAGCTGCAGATTTCCTCTTTAAAACAAAACAAAACAAAAAAAATCCTTAAAATTGACATTGGTGTTTCTAAACACTGAAACAGTGCTATAGCATACTAAAAGCTTTTACTTCCCCATCAGTCTTTGTTTCCACCCGAACCCTAAGGCTGGCTTTGCCAATCTGGCAAATACCAATTGCCAGCTAAGCATACAGTTGCTATTGTGTTTCCTCATCAGGCTAGGTCCAACAATTTTAATTATCTAACTATAAGTCAGTTTGACTTTTTGTCTGTGTCCCATCCCCCTGCCCTTCCTTGGACTGGCTGTTATTTGCCCTTACACATAACATATTGAGTGAAAAAATAGGGAAGTTAGGCTGATGTAAGTATCCATTTAATTCCCCACGCACTATTTATGCTTTATTCCTGTTGGGAAGGAACTGCAAGAGTATTAATGCACTTGCCCAGAAAAGCCCGCACTATCAGACTGAAAACTGACAGGTTAAAGTTCCCATGTTCTCAATACTCACCCCTAATAGAAAAGAGGAAATAGCAAGGGAACAAGCAAGGTAAGACTCTCTGATGGCAAGTTTTGTAGTGGACTGACTGTTAGTAGTGCTTTAAGCATACCTCATCTGGATTCATTCACTTGTTCAAGAAGCCTCTTCCATTTCAGAATTCAGATAATTCTGAATTAAACTTCCCACTCCAAGATAAATTCACCAATACTCACACCTTCAGCACGTAGTAGTGGGAGAAGGGAAGGAGTCCATCTGTAGCCAAAATACATTTGCATGCATTTTACACAGAAGAGTTAAAGAACTAGATTTTAAACATCATTCATCAATTCCAGTCCACATTCTTTTTGCAGTACAAGAACCCATTTTATTACCATTGCTGTCCAAGCCTGGTATGCATGAAAGCTCCTTCCCAGACCATGGAACCAAAATGACATGTGGCCAGCTCACCCTACCATGAGATAGCCAAGCCAGTCTTAACTGAAAACCACAAGCACCTCAGTACTGCTTTAGTCTGAAGTATTATTCAAACTGGTCCTTTAAAAAAAGACTATCACAGATGATTTGTCAGCTACAGCGTCGCACCCTCTTTCTTCCATGGAAATAGCTGCAGTTTTGCTTCATTGCTAAACAGCAAGATAGTATCTTAAAAAATAAGACACAAACACAGGAATCCAAAGCTGGTGGTTATTTTTTACTTGAAGACTCTGAAACATTAAAAAGAAGTATTGTTACAAATAATAAATTCTTTCTGGAATGAATCTGGACATGCTTAGACACGGTGATATGGAAAGGGCAGTCTGACTTTTACAAAACTGATATTCAAGCATCATCATACACACAAAGGACAGGCTCTTACGCATATTTCATTGCAATCTTCACTCAGCCTCAGTAAACATCTTTGGAATATAGATTTTTAAAAAATAAACTTAAATATTCACAGGACAAAACCATAAAAATATTATTAAAAATATGAGTGGTAAGATTTACAGAGATCAGCAAACACAGGCTGCCTATGGATAATTGAAAAAGAATTTGCTGAAGTTACACAATCACAAGCATAGGTCAGCCACATGGAGGCTGGATTCCAGCAACTGGGAACACTTATGACTAAGAGGCAGTTTTGGAATTTGGTTACTTGCCTAAGGCAGGGAGGCAGTAAGAAAAGACAGGTGTGCAGAAGGCAAAGGCAAGGTAAATTAGTGCTAGAAGTTCTTGTTAAACCAGGAGTCTAGAAAAACGGTAAGAAGAAAGGTTGGTTGTTCTTTTAAAATTAAAAATTAGCCAAAAGGTATCACTATTTACTTTCTATATTGCACAAACAGCTTTAAGTAACTGAAAAATTAGAAAGCCCTGCATTTATAACAGCTACATTTAAATATATTTCAAGTGGAGTTAGCCCATATCATTCAGCTTTTAATACAATTCAACACTTGCCCCTAAAAATACCATACAGCATTTCTGTGTGCTGTCTTCAAGCCCTCTCTAAACTAAATAAATACACCATTTCAGCAGACAGTGCTACTAGCTCTCCTTAGGATCTCACAGATTTATTGCTTTAATGACAAAGGCTAAGATCTAAACTTTGAGAGAGATTAAGGCAATCCCACAAGACTGACACCTTAAGGGCATTTCTGGCACACAGTGGTCTTCATTCAGACACCCGAGAATTGATATTTAAAAGTGACAGGAACACTCAGATTTTAATCAAAAGGACCCTTTCAAGCATCAGTTATACTTTCTCGACATATACCCCAGCACTGGAGTCATGAGTCATTCCAGAGCACCAATGCTCAGTTAACAAAGAAAAAGTTAAAGGAGGAAGTTCCAGGACATCTTACGTAACTGACTCTTACTCATCCAATAACCTGTTGGAAGATTCACTCATATTTGGACAGCTGAATCATTTTTTTCTATTCATAACAAGGAGGATGAATTACAATCTGTCAGATATACTGAAATTGTAACTTACAAAGCAGCATTCAGGACTGACAAAGAACATGGCATATTCTTAACAGCTTTACAAGCCAATTCTGAATATTGTTCTGCCCAATATTTCTTTCATATCCCAGAGTTCATTACAAGCTCCTTGTCTGATGCTCTATATTCTTAAAAATCACTAGGAGAGCCTTGCTTTAGAAAGCCAGGCTGCAGTGAAAATATCAAGAGCATTTCTACATTTGTGGTCTTAATTACTTACAGTAGCTTACTATTAACACAGATTTATCAACTGCCAGTCCTGCAAACCCACTCAGGTGAATTAAAACTAAACCCAAACAACTACCAACAAAACCAAACAAAAAAACCCAAACACCTAAAGAAAAAAAAAAAAAAAAAAAACAACAACAAAAAAACCCACCCTCAGTATAAGGCTAATCCTTCCTTTGCAATACTTTGGACAAAAACTGACCATGGAAGATTCTTTACAAGCAATGTAAGGTAACGCTGGTCCAATGCATAGGTGCATTCTTTTTATTTCTACACAAAATGAAAACAAATACCATACAGAAAACAGTAGACTACAGGTTGTTCCTTAAAGAAAAAATTAGAGTATATAGTTTCAAGATGTCTGTGAGACCTGAAAAGATGACTTTTTACAAGAAAAAGCAGCAGTTGTTTCAACTTCATACTAAGAACAGCCTGACTGGATTTGCAGTAAAGTTTAACTAAGCACAAATCACTGATGCTGTATTAAAAATAAGCAGAGTCCTACCGCCATCCAGCGGGATGACTGGATAGGATTTGCACTCAGCAGAGAACCCTGTGTGTAAACTATTCCCATCTGTATCAGAGTCATGGAGACAAACAAGACTTCATAGTGCTACTTGTAACTTTTTTCCTAGAAAATAATTACTTTGCCAAGAAGCTTACAATTTTATACAGCCTCGTCTAAAAGAAATTGATGCAAATAGCAGGTTTCTGGTCAGCCAGAGAATCCACACTACAGAGAGTGCTTTGTGATAACTCCCATCTGGGAAGGTGGCAAAGACAAGCTCTTGAGCTTTTGTTCAGAGAGCAACCTCTGTTCCTCTAAATGAGGATAGCAACTTTCATCTCTTTGGAAGAAGAAAGACTGAGGGGGTTGTAGTTCTCATTGTCATAGCAGAAAGCAGTTTTTGTCATATAAGAGGCCTGGAACATGTCCCATAACTGAAGGAACTCTTCCCCCTCAGCATTTCTTAAGAGCACAACTAGATAGATTTCTACTGAGAAACCTTTTGAATGCTTTAACAGCAAACAGGTTAGTGCATTTTCCTTGCTAATGTTACCTAATGCAACAAGTACACTGGTTTACATTGTTAAAAAAAAAAAAAATCCTTATAGAACAAGTCATTCAAGAAGCCACATACATTATTTCTTAGCACTTCTCTGCACACAGACACAAGTTTCAGCCATTTGCAACAGCATGTTTTACTTTTGAATACCTGATGCCAAAGATGCCCTTTTTTCCTCCCTGAATTCATGAAATGCATCATTACCACATAACAGAAGTCATTCTTCTCTTCAAGCTAAAAGATTTGACATTTATCTCCTTCTCAGTTGGTGACTCAAACACTAATCCTGCATGCAAATAAAGCTAAGATTTATCCATTGTGGCAGCTGTGGTCACTGGGCGCTGCCTTACAGCAGTTGGTGATGAGTTTCTGTTGGACACTTCTTTACCCTCCATTTCATCATCTGAGATATCTTCTTCATCTGCTTCCTGCTCTTCATCCAGCTTTTTCAGTAGCTGAGCTGACTCTGGAGCTAACTTTCCTAAAGGAGAAAGGAAAACATGCATACACAGATACCATTACCGTGAGAAATGCACTTTAACATCATGGAGTAGCACAGGATTTTGATGAACGTAATCCAGGTAGGACTTTCCAATTTCAGTCACTTCAGCTGCTATCTTAGGTAGAATTGTTGCTAGCATGAAATTACTCCCAGGCCAAGTATTAAGAGATAACAGACCACCCAGACAAGGTAAAGGAAAATAAAAATTCCTCCAGCTTGGGGGAGGGGGGATGAAATTTAAAGACAGTCAGGTTCCTACAAATCAGGACTTTTTAAGATTAGCTTGAAAAATTCCAGAGACTAACCCCAAACTGAATCACTTACCACCCATTTTTAATCCTCACTTTGCCCCTAGAAATTATGCAACCCCCAGCTTAGCAACACAGAGCTCCACTCAAAACTTTCATCTCCCTGCACACATGGAATTTCATATCTTGCAGTTACAAAAGTGCTGTAAAAGCTTTTTTCCATCTCCTAGAAAACATTTTTTTAAATAGTTTAGCTTTAGCTAAATAGAAAATACAAACCCAGTATAAACCCTAAAGGCAAACAGCTGCAGGTAAAGTGTAAACTTCTACACTAAATCTCACATCCTGCAGACACAAGTTACATACCAGTATTTATTAAACAACATTTAGCAAACAGCTTCACAGAATTAGAGGTATACAGCAGGCTTACTTGAGTGAGGGTATTGTGGCGGTCTGTACCTTTTGGACGGACAGATACAGTCTGCTAAGAACACCATTATCTGAAACCAAAGGAAAACACGTTTAAACCTCCAGACATCCCACACATGAGAATCATGGAATTGTTTAGGTTGGAAAGGACTTTTAATATCAAGTCCAACAGTTAACTCAGTACTGCCAAGCCCACCACTAAACTATGTCCCTAAGTGCTACATCTACATGTCCTTCAAGTACTTCCAGGTATGGTGACTCCACCACTTCCCTGGGCAGCCTGTTCCAACAACTGACAACCCCTTCAGTGAAGACTTTCCCAATATCCAACTTTTTGGGTTTTGATGACCCTTCTGGTGGAGGCCATTGGCCTTCTTGGCTACTTGAGCACACTGCCAGCTGATACTCAGCCAACTGTGGGCCAACATCCCCAGATCCTTTTCCACCAAACAGCTTTCCAGCCACTCTGACCTGAGCATTTCATGGGGTTGTTGTGGCTCAAGTGCAGGACTCGCTGAACCTCATACAGTTGGCCTCAGTGCATTGATCCATATTGTCCAGATCCCTCTGTGAAGCCTTCCTGCCCTCAAGCACATCAACACTTCCACCCTACCTGGTGCCTTCCACAAACTGAGGGTTCACTTGATCCCCTCATTCAGATCACTGATAAAGACATTAAACAGATCTGGTCCCAACACTGGGGAACATCACTTCTGACCAGCCTTCAATTGGATTTAATTCCATTCCCCAGCACACTTTGGGTCTGGCCATGCATCCCAGTTTTTACCCAGCAAACAGCACACCCCTCCAAGCCAGTTTCTCCAGGAGAATGCTGTGGGAAACAGCGTCAAATGCTTTACTAAAGTCTGGATAGACAGCCTTTCCCTCATCCACTAAGCAGTTCACCTTGTCATAGAAGGAGACCAGGTTAGTCAAGCAGGACCCGCCTTTACCCAGAAGTCTTGTTATAAAATCAACCTATGATGCAAAATGCTGACTGAGCATGATCACCTGCACATGTCCTGTACATGCTACATCACAGCACTCCCATAGAATTCCCCAGCACCGAGGTCAGACTGACAGGTCTGTGGTTTCCCAGATCCACCTTCAATCCCTTCTTGTACACGTGTCACATTTCCTAACCTCAAGTCAGCTGGGACCTCTCCAATGAGCCAGGATTGCTGAGAAATGATGGAAAGAAGCTCGGTGACCACTTCCACCAGCTCCCTCAGCACCCCTGGGTGGATCCCACCTGGCCCCATAGGCTTGTGTGTGTCTAAGTAGTGTAGCGGGTCACTGACTACTTCCCTTTGGATTATAGGGGTTTTGTTCTGCTCCCCATCCCTGTCTTCCAGCTCAGAGGGCAGGGTACCCTAAGAACAACTTCTCTTATTATTAAAGACTAAAGAAAATGAGACATTAGTGTAATACACAACAGTCACAAGCCAATCTCAAGCGCTTCACTTACAAGTCCCAGTATCAGTCCTGAGAATAGAGTTGCCAACGCAAACACAGCATACGAGCCCCAGACTGGTATTCCAACATTTTCTGTTAAATAATTATGGCAGTGCTGAAATAAAATACAAGAGAATCATCTCAAGAATAGCTGAATATCAGGTGTGCTCCGATAAAATAGAGATATAAGCACATACCCTGATCCACATTGATAACTGGAACAAAGCTGACATACTGCTCATCCTGAAACAAAGCAGAAAAAAAAAGTAATTGAGGACATCTTTAGGCCAGTCACATACCTGTATTTTCTGATTTGCCTGACTGGTCATTATTTCATCTCAAGTTGAACAACTTTCTACTCATAGAATCATAGAATAGTTAGGGTTGGAAAGGACATTAAGATCATCTAGTTCCACCCTGCCTGCCATGAACAGGGACACCACACACTAAACTATGTCGCCCAAGGCTCTGTCCAGCCTGGCCTTGAACACCTCCAGGGTTGGAGCATTCACAACTTCCTTGGGCAACCTATTCCAGTGCCTCACCACCCTCACTGTGAAGACCTTCTTCCTTATATCTAACCTAAAGTTCCCGTTTACATTTAAAGCCATTACCCCTTGTCCTACCACAATGTCTGGTTTCTCTTCTAACTACTTTGATTTTTATCTTCCATTTTGTCTTTTAATTCAATGAACACTCATTTCCCATGAGCTGCTTTTGGTACCAACATCAGCTTGTTTCAATGTTCCACACAGGGACAACTACAAACTTCACAAACTTCCTTGACTTGTATCTGCTGACATATGAATTTTAATTACTTTTTTTTATGTTCTATTTAGACAATCTGAGAAGCATCTGGAGATTTTATTAAAACAAGAAGTCAACCTATTAAAGAAGTCAGGTTATATAAGAACTGAGATATCTTCAGACAGTTAAGTTCAGCCATATTTTACATACAAGTGAAAAAGACCAAGCTATCTGCCACATATATCCTGCTGTTTCTGATATTTCCCTGTTACTGTGAAACTGCAGCATTCATATTCACTGTCTGTAAAGTAAAGGAGAATTTGAAACATTAAGCCAACTTAAGTTCATAATGAGTGAGCTGTAGAAGCAGCCTGCAAACTGCTTCAGTATGCACAGAAATGGGGCTGGATCAGAACACACCTAACTTATTAATCCTAAAATTAGTACCCAGTTTCACACAGCAGAGGGGGAGAATAACCTCCCTCAACCTGCTGCTGAAGGAGGCATGACAGCCAACCATCACATTCACAGACTAATTAGCAGCTCAGCACTGCTGCATAAGCTGACAGTAAGGAGGCAGCACCAGGTGCAGCACACCTAAGGACCTGTCCCAGCACGTCCAACAAGAAGTTATGATAAAAATCATCAAAACTTACAGGAAAGAGGAAGGACCAAACCATGACGAAACTGGTTCAATAGATTTCCATTCCTGGTCACTGATGAAATTTATGAAATCAGATTTAGTTCTTGCACCTTGGTATCTCCTGAACTCCCCATCTTTACAGCTGCAAGACAAACAAAACAAGTTCTTTATTTTATACAGTCCAAGCATACAGCATTTGCTTCCACTCGACATCTTCGCTCCCATCACCTTGCCCTGGTTTGTTTGGGGTTTTTTTTGATGGTGGTTTTTTTATTTTTTGTTTTTTTAAAAAAAAAGTTTTACTTTGCCTTAGATTATATTGGCTCTAAAACATTTTCCAAAGCTCTTGACTACAGGTATTTCTAGAATCTTGACTCCACATGTATCTCTGCTAGATACACAGTTATCTAGGTTGCAATTCCACAGAGATAATGATCTTCCTAATGCACTTGCCACACAACTGCACTAAGATCAACCTAGAGAGAAAAGAAGATTGCAAAATGGAAACACCCATGAGAAGATAGAATAAATAAGGCCTGAAGGAAAACAAAAAAAAATCAACTGGCAGTACCGTAAGGTCAGAGTAAGTAAGACAGTGGCTGTCCCTGCGTAAAGTAACTCACATTCTTAAAAAGCATGGTAAAGCTCATTTATTTGTCCAAATAAAATGCGGGCGAAACATCCTCTCTCCTCCAAGAAATCTGCTGCATTGCATACTTACTGATAGATGGTAGGAAGAGCTGTTATGACAAATCGTCCACTTAATCCTGTAAGAAAAGTTATTTTTCAGAATTGGTAGAGCACACTTACATAAAAGGCAAGAAATGCCCTGTTATACACCAGAATAAAAATGGCTCCTGCCCCAGGTATCAATATTTAATTGTCATCAAAGACAAACTTGTGCATACAGATGTACTGCACACAATCTAAAAGAAAAGTCCCTGAACAGAGACCAAGAAAGTTTCTCCATGGGGATGTCCAGGGATAACTGGTTTACTTATTTTGGCTGTAGCTCTTCAGAGAGATGCTCACCTTTTCCCACATGATTTGCAACCTCCAGTGTTTGCAGGAAATAATCCAAATAAGGCAAGTTTCAAAAGTTATGGGAAGAAGTTACAAAAGTTACTTTGAAGAACAGTATCAACATGGAGAAGGTCATTTTTACAAAACGCACACAGACCAGAAGGCAATTCAGATAAGTGAGTTTCAGCTGCACGAACAACGGGAGGTACTACCACAGGGAAGGCTGAACCACATTTTCGCTCTGTACGATGCTTAAAAAGTACAGCCAAAAAATCCCTTGAAACCTTCCAAATCACTCACCAGAGAAATGCTATTGTTCCCTTTATTTAGTGTTTAGTAGACATCCAGCAATCTGCCTTCAGTAGAATCACAGAATCATTTATCGAGTCCAGCCATAAACCTAATATTGCCAAAATGAAAAGCTTGCCAGAACAACTCCATCTGCTGTCAGTTTGCGCTATTCTTCTTCTTTAATATTTGCTAAGATACTAAAGTAGTCCTGGAAAGACTTTTTGGTTCTGTTTACTAGAAGACTAGGATTCTATAATGTATAGGAAAAAAGCAAATGAAAAAAAAAAAAAACAAACCACTTTCTGAAGGCGTAGTTGGCTATAAAACATTAAGTGATCTTTATCATAGAATGGTTTGGGTTGGAAGGGACCTTAAAACTCCCCCAGTTCCACCCCCCTCCCATGAACAGGGACCCCTTCCACTAGACCAGGTTGCTCCAAGCCCCTGTGTCCAATCTGGCCTTGAACACTGCCAGGGATGGGGCAGCCACAGCTTCTCTGGGCACCCAGTGCCAGCGCCTCACACTTCAAGTTTCCCATTAATCCTATTTCCTAAAAGCACATACACTTTGTCCTGGTTTCAGGACTTCTTCCTTAGCTACCGACTGCGGTTAAACCACGACACCCTTGCACCGGACCCTCCACGGGCAATGGGAAGCCCGAAGCCCCGGATAAGGCCTCAGGAACCAGGTGCTCCGTGACATCCACTTTTGCGATGTTCACTTCCAGGTCCTCGCCCCACTCGGCAAACTTCTCCCACTCGGGCTGCAGGTTCTGGCAGGCGGGGCACCAAGGGGCATAGCTGTGGGCAGCACAACTCCGTCACCGAACAGCAGCGCCCGGTCCCACACGGCCTCAGAGCTGGCCGCGGAGA
>NW_009910627.1:0-23458 GCF_000696875.1 Nestor notabilis
GCCCCGGCTCTTGTTCACCCCTTGTCGCTTTTCAAGCCTGAACGGTTCCGATTCTTCAGGGCAGAGATACTCGTGTAGGCAGCACCGAGGCGTTTTCTTCTGCAGAACGTATTGGCGTGGTTACTAAAAGATGGAATGGAAGGCTGATGTTGAGGGCTGTGCTTTGTATTTTTTTTTTTCAGGTGTTCTTATGGGTGCCTGTACACGGTATTGAACCTTCCAAAGATTAGAAGCAGCATGTTATTCAGAACAGGCGTAGTTCTAGTTCTTACTGAAACGTGATACTCAGGAATTTATTTATTGAGCCTTAATCTGGGCTTGCTAAAATGGCATATTTTTTTAAAGGATGCCTTTAACACTTAAATAACGCTTAATAGGGTTATAATACAAAATTAAAAGTGTTACTTGTCTTATAGCTCAGGATTATTTAAAATCAGAATTCTTCATTAAGTTGTTTGATAGTACGTTTTTATATATATTTGCATAATGTTTCAGGTTGCTGAGTGTCTGCACTAGTCTCTGGTGCTAGTAACAGTATCTCTGCTGCTCTGTTAAGGAGTTGTGATTACCTACTGAGTTCGTAAGAGCCAAGACTGTAGCATCTCCATAACTGCGAAGCAACTTTCTTTGTTGCCCATTAGTGTTTTTACATTGCTAACAAACTAGCTGTGTGGAAAAAGATCCGTGTGCCATGAACACCTTTTGTTCCTTGTTCATTAATGGTTCTTAAACTGTGGTACTTGTCAGAATATCGCGGGGGTGAGGGTGGAGGGTTATTTTTGGTGCGTTGCGAGACCAGCCTTTGGCATAGAAAGGTACGCTTTTACTAGTTGTGTGTTTACATGTTCACGTTGTCCTTTACGGTTGTGTGTTGTTAATAAGATCAAGCTGAGCTGAGTGGTGGTAGTGAAAGGTTGATGTTTGCCACCTTAACGTGGTGTACTAATGCCAAGAGTTGTACAGCAGTGTCGTAGTCTAGGTAGTCTGTGTAGTCTGTATACTTTCACCTTGAAAAGCTCCAACTGTATTACAGTGTCAAACTGAAGACAGTGGGACTACAGTTGCTGATTTCGTTTCATAAGTTAAAGTTGGTACATTGTGAAGTGTTTGGGGCAATAAAAAAAAGTTTGTGGAATTACTGAGAAGGTGTTGGCTGCTTTTGATGTTGATCGCTTGTATTGAAAATGAGGCTCCTTTGTGGTTCTTCCTGCTCTCTTCAGAGCACTCTGCTTCTGTAATCACCTTTCTTCTATAATGCTATCTCCGGAAGTGCTTTTCTTATTAATAACTTAATTTCTTAGCTTTCTTCATGCTATTGCCATTATTTCAGAATTGTTTTTAAGTTGTGGATGAGTAGGACATAAATCAAGGCCTGAATTTGTAGTTGGTTGCCTGTGTACAAGATGTTTAATTCTTACAAAGAGAAAAAGTGAACTGTAAATCAAAGCTTAAGCTGTTGTTTTACATTTTTCTGCGATAGAATCCTTGAAAAAGGTTTGATTTAGTATTCGAAATGCTAATGGAAATTCTCCCCTAAATAGTAACTATTTAAAAATAACATATTGCTTTTCTTCTGTTATGTACACTCAATCAAGTATACTTCCTCTAGTGTCAGTCTTCTCTGTGACAGCATGACTGTGAAAGATGGATTCTACTCCTCCTCATATGAAAAAACAGAATTGCTTGCAATCTACCCAAATTTTAGCTGTGCAGTGTAGCTGATAATTACGTTTGGGGCGGGGAATAGCCTTAGTTTAGTCTGAAGAAACTTTAAATGAATTTCCTTACAAATTCAGACCAGCATGCCTGTCAGAAATCTGGCTTATCCCAGCAGCTGGTGTCTGCTCGGCCTGCTAGCAACTGTGTTCACTCTTGTTCTCTCCCTCATCAGCCATTCTTTGGGAACAGGAGGAAAAGGGAATTCAACTGTTCCCTGGTGTCTACCTGATTTGTACAGCGTGGGCTTTTTTAATGTAGGATAGTACTAGTTGAACACTCAGACCTGTAGGCCAACTGTGTACCTTCTCCCTCCCCTGCCATAAATGACAGGTCAAAGGATATTGTTGCTTCAGGGACTTCTGGTGCTATAACTAAAAATAGAGTTCCTAGGAATTAAAACTGCTTCTCTTGGGAGACTAGACTGCTTGTCCTCCTTGGTAGTGGCGCTGCAGGTCTTTTGCAGTGCCAAAAGATTTCTGTTGGACAGAAATGCTGTTGCTCATTACCCAAGGAAAAACAGTGTAGTAGGCACTTCTTTCTAGAAAGCTGACCAAGAAAAAGGATCCCCATCAAGGGAAAGGGGAAGAAAAGGAAATACCATGAAGCCTTAGTCTTGCTTTTATTTTCTGTCACAGTTCACTGTGGCATTACATTAAGCTCTGAGCTCACTCTTGGTGAAAAGATTGAACCTGTGGAATACTGAATCTGATAGCGCAGTAGAGGCTGCCTTGGTTAGAATGTGAATGCAGATTGCTGTCTTTGGTGTGTAACAGAACAAGACAAAAGAGATTCACAGCGAAAAGGCAGTTCAGTTATAGGTCAGATCCAAACATCAAGATGTGGTCCCTTGTCTGTGTGCTTCAGTTTCTCATGTGAACGTCATCGGTCTGATGTATGTGCTGATCCAGGGATTGTTCTTCTGAGCCCAAACTGTAGGAATCCAGGGAGGATTATGGTTATCAGTACACCACAGTGGATCTTCATCAGATCTCTTTCTTGAAAGTGTATGATGATTTTTAATTTGTTTCCTGTGTGGGCACTGTAGTCCTGTTCAGGAGGGCCAGGTGATCATTTGCAACAGTCCAGAGCATGGTAGTGAATAAGAGCACTGGTAAGGGGAAGATCAGGTGATCCTTTAATATTAATCTTTGTCTTATCTGGTCACGAGGTTGTCCTTTTTATTCTACCAAGGCTGTCGCCTGTACATGGCATTTCAGAGAGCCAGACTGGGAGAGCAAGGACAGTTCTTGAGATTACTGGATATTGTGCATTACTGTGTTTTTGCTACTAGTGGTTAGTCAGGACTAGTTTTGAAACTGTTGTGCAAGTCTGTAAAATACTTTATTTTCCTCTTTAGGCATTTAAATATTTGTGTGCTTTCAGTTTTATTTATGTGCTTTCAGTTTCAAGTTGAATACTGGTAGCCAATGAGCATGGATGAATGATCAATCTCCAAATATAATACCTCAAAAAAACCCAACCCACCAAACAACAAATAAACAACCCCCAAACCCAACACAAACCTAAAAATGAAACAAAAAAGCCAGTCAAGTAAACAAACAAACAAAAACCAACCCAAAGAATCAAAGCAAATTCCAGAATTATCTTGGTGAGACACTGGCACAGGTTGCTCAGGAAAGCTGTGGGTGCCCAATCACTGGTAGTGTTCAAGGCCAGGTTGGATGGGGCTTTGAGCAACCTGGCCTAGTGAAAGGTGTCCCTGCCTATGGCAGTGGGCTTGGAACTATGGTATTTAAGGTCCCTTCCAACTCAAACCAGTCTTATGACTATATGAGTTCCCATAGAAGCTTGGCCAGGAACACAATAAAAAGTGAAAATGTACTGTCGGATGGATAGTGACCATCTTTAATGTTTCTGTAAGTTTTCTTAAATTGATTTGACATGGCAGTAGCTTCAGAGCCTTGTTTGCTAAAATGTTTCACAGCTAAGACCTTCTAAATTGCTATGCAGGCCCTAACAGTAATCAAAATATAGACTTCTGAATCCATTCAAAGGACCTCTTCCCTGTACATGTTCCTGTAGGGGAAACAGTCTGGATTATCACCAGAGGCCCTCAAATGCTGTTACTTCAACAGAAGAATTTAGAAGAAAATACATCCCAGCCCAGAAGGCTCACCTGTGCCAGCAAGTTCAACACCATTGTGTGTCTGTCAGTGTTCCCTTTTCAGAAGTCATTTGTTTTCAAATGGCTTACTTTGAATTATGGAGCATTGGAAATCTATCAAGGGATATCAACTTCTGATCCTTTTGAATCCTTTCCATGGTGTGCAGGAGGCAAAACAAGAAGAGAAGATTCTCTTTTGCAGCTTGGAAGTCATAGAGGGAGTGTACACTTCTAAACATCTCTGGGAAGAAACTGTTGGGATACTCTGCCATCCAATTCTAGGCTTGAATTATTTGATGACATCAGCAGCAGTTTCAACTGTTTCAAGCTCACTCTGGTAATACTGCTCAAGTTGTCACCTTCATGCCTCAAAATTGGGGCAAGTTTCTTCATCTTCTTGACTCTTATTACAATTTGTTCAATTATGAGACAAAAATATTAATAAAGAAGGCTATTGCTATTAATACAGAATTTTCTCCTTGCTTATTTTCTCATTGCGTGGGGAGTATTCTTAGATACCTAGTGATCTGCTACGGCCCACCTTGCCTGTGAGTATACTTGGATGACAATGCTAATCTGGGTGAAATGCTTCTCAAAGAGACCATTCCACTGATTTATGTAATCTTAAGGTCATTCATGAACAGCCTTAAGCACTTGAAAAAACAGAATAGGAGAGCTATTAGACTTGAGTTAAATGTTTTATACCAGTAAGATTCTAGACTGCTGTGCGCTCCATTTGTCTGCTAGCTTCATCAGAGTGTGGCCGATACCCCCTTCTTACTTGCTAGGCATCTTGTCAGACTGTCAAGATGCTGTTAATTGATATTTCCAGGCTCTCTGAGAAGCACATCTGGATTATCTTCTGCAGAAGCTGAAAGAGAGTGAAAATAGAGATCTCTTCTTTTCACATGCCTTTAAAGGGGCGTTTGCATTACTATGTTTATTGCAGGCACCCAGAAGTAACAACAGGCAGCGATGCGGGCATATGTTATGTTGCCAGGCAAGATAGCACATTTTTCATTTTATAGACAGATTATTCATATATGGACTGATGGATTCATGGTAACAGTAGCACTGTATTAATAAAGGTCGCAGAACGCTTTGATGTTAGAGAACCAGAAAAATTCCTAGGCCTCTGCAAATGGACTTAGAAAAAGATTTGCAGGAAGATGTGCCTTTAAATGCTTCTTACTGATCCAAAGAAGAATTACTGTGCTCTGAGTCAGGGATTTGAACTTTGACTTCCTGCCCTATTCCGTCTCACAGGTAGTTAAGATACTTCTTACTGATATGAAGAATCCTCGGGGAAAACCTTATTTTGAACCTCAGTCTGGATTGTGGTCCAGCTTTGGTCAAGGCGGCTTTTAATATGCCTATGTGATAGACTGTTCAGCTCAGCTTACTGATGTTGCATAGTGCATTATAGAAAATGTATAAGAAATTTGACAGAAATGTGTTCTGGCAGAGATAATTAGTTCATGTCCAGAACCTTACAAAAGAAAGCAGATAAACCTCTTTTGGAATTGAAGTAATGGAAACATGGAGGAGGTTTCGCTTTGGATTTCCCAGACTAATGATCTTTAGAATTCCTGATCTTGGTGATCAGTGGTTTGGATCTAGTATAATCTCTTGTCCTATAATTGGTCCTTTCTAGCAGCCCACCATAATGTTATCTTGCTCAGTAGAACCTCTTTCTCAGTCTTTAGTTACATTGTGTACAACAATATTTTTATGGTTGCTGTTGCATTGGTATCCATAACTTGAACCTAGGTGAAATGCAACATGTAGGATTTTATAAGACAGAATATTAAGAAAATCTTTCCTAGCCTGAAGATTCAGCTTATTTCTTTCAAGCTTTTAATAATGAGTATGTCTGATTTTTGGTATGGTGTTGATCTGTTATTTCAGGCATTCTTCCCAAGTTACTTTCAAATCATTGTAAATATAAATTTAAAATTGAAAGGATTCTTTAATTCTCCCTGAACAATGTAACATCTTTCAAAAATACTTCTTAGGCTGTCTTGGAGATGGAGATAAGGCTTACAACCATGTCGACAACTTCTGAGCATATCAGTCTGTCGCAGGTGATGTTACGAGACAGCTTGTTGCGTGTTACCTGTTCCACTGGGATCAGTAACTGCTCACCTTTTTTTTATTTTTATTTTTAAATAAAAAATTTACACATGGATCAGTTCACTTTCCTGGTGGTTCTCAAGCGGTGCCACAGTATTGCTTTCTGCTGTTAGAAAGCTGTCCTTTAAATAGTTAATGTTCTCTTAACTGCAGTGACTGCTTGCAGTCACAAAATGAATGCTCATCTCTGAGTGAATGGTTCAAGAAAGAACAGCTGTTGCCTTCAGTTCTTCCATTTGTGAAGTACTTGTGGACACCAAAACTTGCAGCTTCTTCTGGTTTCTATGGAGTCAAATATTGGATTGTGTATTGGCCCAGTTCCTTTGCTGCCTTGTCTTTGGGAAGAGTACGAAGATTTGATAAGGATCCTGTGCACACTGCTAGTCAAAAAGTAGACAGGAATTCTGGTATATGCAAAATATTTATTTTGCAGATTTGCATGTATGCTAGGGGAAAGATCACAGACCAGGATTTTGCACAAAAGACGGGGGAGAAAAAACCAGAAAAAAAACAGCTTTTGTTTTACGGCCTAGTCTAAAAGCGTAAAGTTATGGAAATAATAACTTATATGTCACATAAATGTATAAACTTTTATGTTTAAAATTTCCTTGAGGTATTTGCTAGGGCTGTTCAGTGTGTGTTTTATTGTCATTTTTTTTAATGTGTAACTTAGGAGGGAATTTGCTTATCAGTTAAGTAGTCGTCAGAATTATTAACATTAGTGAAAACATATCCAGTCCCCAGTGCTGGTTAATTAGAAGGCTCGCGCAGCATACAGTCTATTGGCAGTTCTTCAGTCCCCCATGTAGTTCTTGGAGGGAAAACTGTTTGATCCACTGCATTTTCCTGACGTGGCTGTGTGCGAAGCAATCAGGATCTTATGTGAGCATTTGGCAGCTGTAGAAGAGGAACTGCTGGGCAACAGGGTAGAGAGGCTCATGAAAAACTCCTTATGGAAAAGGAAGAGCTCAGAGGGTGGGGGATGAGACTGAGAACTGTGATGGAGTGGCTGGATGACAATGGGAAAAGGATTAGAAGCGGTTAGGGAAGTAGGAAGCTGGGCAGATGGCAGTGAAGGCTGGGAAACTGCGAATTGTTTTGTTGGAGGGCAAGAAGGCACTGTGGTTATTGTGGAGAAATACAGTGATAGATTTAGTTAACCTGTCTTGAACAGGATTTACGTTGTGATGTAAACCATGACATGCAACGCTGCGTGATAGACTTCTTTTTAATAGTGGTTTTTTTCTTGTCCATTTTTTTTATAGCTTTTGTAAGTCAGAATTACAAGATCAGCATTTTTCAACAAATAATCTTAGATTCCCTCTCCATTCAAGACAGAGAAAGGAAAAGTCCTTACTCTGAACTTTTGGAGGAGCCTACTTCCCACTACCTGTAGAAGGAGCCTGGCAAGACCAGTCTTACCAGGCTTAAGTTAGCTTTACTGAATGTCGCCTTTCAGTGACAGAACTAAAGTTAAATACATGTAGTCACTATTTTCAAGTATTCCTATGCTGCAAATAGGTGTCTTAAACATACAAGGTCCTTCAATTTTGCCAGCTTCACTGAAGTATTTGAAAAGGCATCCTAAAGAATAGCTTCACTTTTGAATTTCACTTAAACATCAATAGATCCAGTCTGCTCTGCTTCAGCTTTCTTAGTAGGAGCAGTTATTAGGAGAATGTGTTAATGCAGTTGGTTAATTTGAAGTACTTGAAAGAATTCAGTGGAGTTGGAGCCTGGTGCACTGGACTCTGACTCGTAGTGACAGAATGAGATCGTGGACTTGTGCTCAAGATAGCCAAATGCTCAGTAGTTATCACGTAAGAAGAGAAGTTGTGAAGAATGCAACTGAGAATATGAGTCCATTTCAACCCCTGATGTGTGCAGTTTTGATATTTCCATCTCAAAAAGAGTATATCGGAAGTAGAATCTTAAGGTGTGGGATGCCTTTGTATGTGAGACAGTATTCAACCTGAAAAGGTGATTAGCAGTGGAGAGGTAAGAGAGTGACAGAGGCTTGCAAAATTCTGGATGTGTGAAAAATGTACATAGGGAGTTGATTGTCTCTACTAGCACAAGAGCTGAGGGCATCAAAAGACATAACTGTAAGAAATAGTAAAATACAGAGCTCCTGGCTGTAGAACACTGTGGATACTAGGTGTTCGTGGAATTACAACAGTGTTAGACAAGCTGATGGAAGAACAACCAATCACTTTTGGCTCAGAAGGTCCCTGGGCACAAATCAGGGGCCGAGAGTGATACAGGAAAGTACCATTGTATGCACACCTTTAAATTCTTCACTAACCACTTGGTTTAGACCTTAGTGTTGGACAAAATGTGGCGTTATGCACATTTTCCTCCAGTATGCTTGCTTCTGTTTTCCGTGTTGTATTTCCTTAAAAGTAATGCCAGAAAGAGAATGATAATAACTCAGCCATATAACATAGCTGTAGAGGTACTGGTATAGTAATGGAAGACTGCTGTTAGATTTCCTCATAAACCGTTTTTCTGCAGACTAAACAAGCCCAGTTATCTTAGTCTTCATGTGTTGTATGCTCCAGCCTTCTAACTGTTGCCACCTAGACAGTTGGTCCCCAGCTTCTGTTGATGTATGTGGTTATATTCCATACCAGGTGTAGGATGTTGCATTTATCTTTGTTGAACTTAGTAGAAGCACAGTATGGTTTGGGTTGGAATGGACCTTAGAGATCAACTAGTTCCAACTCCACCCGCCATGAGCAGGGACACCTTCCGTTAGACCAGGTTGCTCAGAGCCACGTCCAACCTGGCCTTGAACACTGCCAGGGATGGGGCAGCCACAGCTTCTCTGGGCAACTAGATCCAGTGCCTCACCAGTCTTGCAGTAAAGAATTTCTTCCTTATGTCTAATATAAATCTATTCTCTTTCAGAATAAAGACATTATCTCTTGTCCTATCACTACATGCTTCTGTAAAAAATCCCTCTCCAGCTTTCTTGTAGGCCCTCCTCAGGTACTTCAGGAGGTTTGTGTCAAGCCATTTCTCTGGCTTTTTGAGAACCTTTTAAAGGGCAGCCCTGCCATTTGCTGCATCAGTTGTTCTCAGTTGCCTCCCATTTGGCATCATCCAGGGTCTTGCTAAAGGTGTAGACTATCCCATCATCCAAGTCATTGATAGTTAAGCCATACTAATCTTTGCTGAATGCCACTCATAACTGGCTGCCATGTAGGTGTTGAATCCTTAATTACTGACCCTGTACATGACAACCTAGCCTGTTTTTCACTTGCCTTGTAGCCCACCCGTTTGCTTTTGAGAACTTGCTCCTTCTCCCAGCTTGATGTTTTGAAAGATCCTTGTAATATTTGGTGGGGGCGAGCTAAACCATTTCCTGCCAAACAAACTGTGGAGTTTAAAAAGTGCCGTAACTGGAGATGTTTTCTCCTGTTACAGAGACTGCAGGATACATGATGGGTGAGCTCAGGTGCTCTAGCCACTTTAGTGGCAAAAAGAGGAACTGATGTTAAGATTTCATCTGGAAAAGGTTCTTTGTTGTGAAATGCTGTGACGGGAGTTGCTCTTGTGGAACGGGAAGTTCCTGTTACTGAGCTGTGAAGTATTCTTTGCCTGTCTCTGTTTCTGGGTGGATGCTGTGTAATTTCTGTCTGCAATTTGTGAAAGACAACTTTGAAAATTTTTAATCATACTTTTTCACTTTGAGGAAGTTTTGAAGAAGACACTGTCCTCTGTGAGATTTTTACAGGAAAATTGCAGGGACTTAAATTTTCACAATTTACCTGAGCTTGCAGAAAGGATTGTAGTATACCTTGTGAAATATTCATAATTTGTTCTCAGGATAATAGTATAAAGCTCTGTGAGCAATTGCGTTCTGTATGACATACAAGGCAGCAGTAATGTTAGATACATGGAGATCTGAAACCACATGAAGAGCGTGGGCACAAAGAGCTCACCAGTGTCTTCAAAAAAAAATAGAGTAGAGGAGGACCCTATGCCTGCAAAGCTAGTCGGATATGAACTGCCTTGATCTCAGTGGGGTTTTGTTTATGTTCTGAAACCTTTTAAGTGTTAATCTTAGCTTCTAGTAGTTGCTTGATCAGATACATCAAGTTAATATTCATGTATCAGTCTCCAATGCTTTGGCCCAGAAAACACATCTTCCTACTCTAATGAGGATTGTTAAACAAGCTGTCATATAATGAACTGCTACTGAAACAATTCTGTCCTGTTTGTTGCTAAAGGAAAAGATAAACTGTAGATCACATTCTTGATTAACTAAATGCCATTTTGGCAAATAAGGGAGTCTGAAGGCGCTTTGTGATGTTAAGCTGAGTACTTCTTCATCCTCTATCATTCTTGCTGTTTGGAGAATGTTTTTAGTTTTATTTCATGTTGCAGTTCTGAATGTGGTTTTGCTTTATTCAGTCATTTTAGACTGCTTTGCAGTGTATGTGGCACATGAAGGTGTGTGTATATAGCAGAAACTAAAAGAGAAAACGTTGCTTTTGTATAGCTGGTTTAAAGCCATCTACATCATTCATTTAAAATAGCAACTTGAACTTGTTTTCATCCAATAGATTCCCTTCCATCCTTTCCTCAAGTTGGAGAATCCTTTTCTTTTGGAAAGGAGGGACCCATGGGCTTCATGGTGGCTGCTCTGCTGAGGTGATGTCTAGAGCAAATAAGGGGCTAGGCCCAGACCTGGAAGATAAAAGTGTACTGCTGAAGTTCCCACTGAGGATGTAGGTGAGGAGGAACAAGAGACGATCTGTAATGGATAAATTCAATAATGATGAGCAGTCATGGCTTGGTTTGGTCACCCCTTAGCCATCTTTTCATTACTGTGTTCCCAAATGTTCGTAACCACCATGGCTTGGTTTCCTTTGGGAGCCACTGGTGTAAAACAGTGTAAAGACAACTTTATCCTTTTTAAACCAGACTTGCAGTGGTTTGGTTTTTTGTCCTCTTTTATGCGAAAATACTACCCACTGCAAGTTAATCCATAGTTATGTAGTACTAGTTTTCTGTAGTACTAGTCCAGAATAGTTTCCTGCAAATACAGCAAGTTAAGCCAGCAAGTTAAACATTAAAACTTTTTTTTTTTTTTTCTTTTTGCACTGTAGAACTTCCTCAAACTGCAAGGGTTCTGGTATGCTTGCCTTGGCATATCTTATTGTGTGCCACTTGGGTAGCATACAGGAAGATGTTACACTTGCTAACTGGATTTTTCAGTTGGTTTTATGAATAGGTGAAATGGTAGCAATTAGGAAAGGTACCTGCCTCACAGCAAATGAGGACAACTGATACATACATTTTTTTTAATCCCAGGTACATCTGAAAAATGTGTGGAAGTAGCTGAGCAATATTCTGTCAGGAAGCATTTTTATCTCCAGTCGAAAGGATGGTTTTGCTGTCTGCTGACCTGGCTTCTGGAAGGAGAATTTCACACAGCATATTACCAGGAGTGATAATAGTGCCTAAACTGGAAGCTTTACACCCACACTTCACAATAGAAGGAGAGGAGCGGGAATAAATTTTTAATTCTAACAGTAAATTGTAAAGACTTCTGCAGCTGTACCATTCCCTTCTCTCGAGTTTTTGGATTCTCATGCCTTTAAATAGCTTGATGTTCAAATCTAATGATACAGACTTAGTAGGATAGATAGGGCTTTTGATTTCCCAAAACTTTATCCATTTAGATTCCCATGGTTGCAGTATTTTCAAATGAGTACTGAGGTATTGTTTGGATATTCTAGTTTAAATGAGAAGTGCAAAGAGTGGGCTCAGTGCACTTAATGTGTGCACGTGTTTTGCTGAGCTGATGGGATTTCTGTTTCTCAAAAATGTTACTTTAATTCTTAATTTAAAGACCTAATTGTATTCGTAGATTGAGTTTATGGATGTTCCTTTAGATATTTGATTGATCTTGGATCTTAGCATTATGGCACTAGTGCTGTGATGCATGTGTTTACAAGGATCACTTCATAGCTGTAGATAAAAGTATTAGTTTAGTGTAATTTAGAAACAGTTTTTGGTTTTGCATACTGTGCATTGGGAGTTCCTTGTCAAGAGAATTACTGACTTTATGATATGTTTTAGTGCCATTCCTGGCTAGCAGTTTTCAAGGTGAATGAACTTTGCTCAATTTTAGAAAAGATCAAAGGTGTTACTATCAGCATTAACCTACATCTCTTCATGATGGTGGCCATGCATACTCAGGTGACAACCACTTTCTCTTAGCTTTAGCCTCAAAGCTTTAAAGCTTATCTGTATCAGAGAAACGGAGACAAGCTTTTCGTTCTACTTCTTGACATGAAAGGCTAAATCTCTAATTAGTTTGGTTCATCTCACTGCCTGCAGATAGGCACAATAGATGCTGCTTAGACTGTTACATATTCTCTGAATAAGTTTGTTTTCTGTAATACTTTTTGTAGGTCAGTTTTTGGTCACAGGAAATTGCTGATCTCTGTTTTGTATTGTTCGAACAATGAAGGTGGAGGGGAATGTTCCTTTTCTCAAATTCTTCATTGCAATCTGTTGTTTATTTGCTTTTAATTTTCAGGTTGCTAGCTCTAAGGTTGTTATAGATGTTGTACCATGATGTAGTATGCTATTGGGCTTCCACTTCCAGCATGCAAGCAGCCTGCTGGGTTTCCTTATAGGAACTGACAGAAGGCTTAACGACTTCTTTGTGAGTTGTTTTGGTTTTAATCCTAGATAGATAACTGGAGATATTGGGAGAAGCCATGATCCATTTGTGCCAAGATTTAAAAGCAAAATTGTTAAAAACTTTGAATGGCTTTTTTTCCTCCCATAAATGAAAGCTGAAGGAATTAGGGATAAAATGAGGATGAAGTTGGGTTTTGATGATCTGGCTTAGGTCATTTAGTGAGTTTACGTGAAAGTTTTAAATAGTGATTTGTGAAGATGCAGATCACTACTTACTTCTAGTAAACTTAGCCAGGCTGGGCAGGCGGGACATAATGTAGTAGTGCCAGTAGGTTTTTCAAAGTATATAGGTCAGAGTCCTTTGGCACATTGTAAAATGTTGATCCTGAGTTAGAAAGGAACTTTCTGCCAATGCTTTGAGGGTGATTAAACTTTTCTAGGCATTTCTTCTACAGCGGTGACTTCTTCTATACTGGTGACTTGTAAAGTTTTTAGTTTCCTGGTTCTCAACCCATTGTTCTAATCATATGGCCAGCCACCTGTGAACTAGTTTATGACTAGTAGTAGAACCGTCTTGAAATGTGTTTTCTGAACATTGTTGAAACCAATACTTCTAAAGATGTTAAAAATTATATTTTCTTTTTTTCTTTTTTTTTTTTTTTTTAATCAAAACTGTTGTTTTGGGTGGTTTTTGGTTGTTTTTTTTGTTGGTTTTTTTTTTTTTCTGTAGAGTGACTTACTTCCTTGCTGCAGCTGTGTTGTCTGTATAAAGTCGTGTGTGAGGAACTCCAATGTATTGGCAAAAATACAGTTTGGAACTACTAGATTTGCCATTCAGAGGACCTTTTTATGTTGAGCTAGGGCTAACAACTTGACAACTATCAAGTGATTCCAGGCCTCTTGAAGTGTTTCTGAAAAAAGTTGGGAACATTCACAGCAGTGATTACAATTGCAATGTACTTCATGCAGGCAAGGGCTTATGTCATATTTTGAGAGTCTGTGAGTCATTGTTTCCAAAGTTTTGGTAAGAAGGGCAGCTGACAACTATTCTTGATCTGAGTTTTCAAGAGAGGATACCGCAAATGCAGTGTAGTCAGCTTGATATACCCTATATTTGGAGAAGTGTTAATTTCCACTTAACTATTATCAAAGTGTGTAGATGGCAGATTTAAGTGGCTGTCTTTATCTGGATGCTTTATCTGTATGTCAGCTACCTTAGTGGTGGCTTTTAATTATTCATAATAAAGCCAGTATCCAGTGCCTGCAGAAAGAGGAGAACAGAGGCTCAACTTGATTAATGCAGCATTTAATGAAACTTCTGTTCCAGTGCAACAAGAAGAGATCTGTGTTGATGATCCCGCGATTTCAGCTTTGCACTTTGGATGATGTGTCCATTTACTTAAAACGTATGTGTAGTCAGCTTCTATAGCAATAGCTTAGACTTCCCATGAATTAAAGCAATTTGCCTTCTACACAGATAGCATATTACATGGATTTAGTTTTGCAATCCATCCAGCCTTAGACATATAACAACGAGCAACATTAAACATCTTTGGGGATAATATCCATTGCCACAGTCTTCCTTCACCCCCCACCAAACTCCTCTAACCTGTAACTGATATCCTGTGTGTGGCACTGGGCAGAAATAGGCTGCATTAGTGTCTGAAGGAACATGTGTAGCACTGGCACATGTTATATGCTGTACTTAGTTTTTGAGTGTTGTTTTGATTGATGAAATGGCGTTAATCAGCCTTAATGGTAGTTTAGCAATTTTGTTGTAATTTTCATGCTGATTTGTGCAATTTAATTCTTATTATTGGTTGTCAGCTAACATCAAGTACACCAGGGATCTACATTAGGCTTGAAAACACTAGTTTAGGCCTCCTGGTAGGAGGAGGACTTGAATGATGGCTTTCACTATGGGAATAAAAATAGTTGTAATTATTGATGGGATGTATACATTTTGGTTGTTTGTTTTTTAATGTAGGAAATGCAGTTTGGTGACAGGTGTGGTACCTAAAATGATAGGTTTTGATCACTCAAGTAAAGACTTTGCTGAAGTATTACATTAATTTCTGGAACAGGTATTAGAGGTCTTTTATAAAAGCTGTTTTCTAATCAGATCTTGTTTTTTGCCTTTCCCTTTGTAGCTAAACCAGGTGGACGGGTAAAATGTCAGTATATTTCTGCTGTGGATAAAGTGATCTTTGTGGATGATTATGCAGTAGGATGTAGGAAAGATCTCAATGGCATCTTACTATTAGACACAGCTCTGCAAACGCCTGTTTCAAAACAAGATGACGTGGTTCAGCTTGAATTGCCAGTTACAGAGGTAAGATGTGTGGGGAGGCGGGGGAAAGAGGATGTAAATAACACTGTCAGAAACACTGAAACAAGACGTTTGACCCTGGGTTTCTAGTGTGATACTAACAGCATGTAATGGAAAGGTTTCTTTTTTATTACCTGTCACAAGGCAATAGCTTTTTGCAGTTATCTGTATCTCTAGCAAATAAGAGCGTGCCTCAGTCATGAGTACATTATTTTAGATGGAAGAACTTTTTAGTGACCAGAAATCAAGACTCATTTCCAGAGCTAAGTATGGAATCATGTGTACTTCTAAAGTCAGTCTGGGCTGCTAGGCATCCTTGAGGTGTTTGTTTGTTTGTTTTAGGCTTTCAGGGGGAAAGAAGATAAATAAAATCAGGTAATATGGTGTTGCTGCATGTGAAGAATTAATGCTGGAATCTGAACTTTTCTAGCCAGGTCAGTTGGCCTAATGGAAGACTTTTTCTCTGCAAAAAAAAAAAAAGCCTCCATTTTATGTCTGGACTATTGCAGCTGTAATGTGATCGCTTCTGATTTGGGGCAATATAAGCAAGCACTTGTTACCACTTAAGAGAGTCCAGCGTACATGTTTTTGCTTGGAGTGTAATGCTTTGGATTTCATTGCACTGGTTTACCTTTGGTGTTGGTTTAAAATATTTATGTGCTCTTGGAGTATTGGATAGTAAGTAGGTGCTTATTATGAGCTAAGAATGTGTGTGTAAGGTTTTTAACTACTTGTCTTGAGTAGGAGTAACAGCAATAAAATGTTGCTTCATAGAGGTTTCCAAGGAAAGCTTTCCAGGTTCCTCAAGCTCTCTGCCATTGGTGTCACTTTTACATCTTTTGTGGGTAACTACAAAATCTTGGGGTGCGTGGCCGAGTATGAAGAGACTGAGAGAAGTCGGTATTTCCTTTCATAAGTTTTGCTGTCATCAATTTGCAGTGTAACATGTTTCAATACAGCCTGTAAGTTTGTGTCAGTTTTAGCTAAAGATTCTTTGGTTCTAAAGAGTTTACAGACCATTATCTCAAGGTTAAAATAGAGCACTTCTCTGTAAAGGTCCTTCCTGTTGGGGGAAGAGGGGAGAAGGAAAATATTGTAGTTCAGTAGGAACGGATTTGGGGAGTTCATGGTCAAATCAGTGAGGTGGGAGGAAGAACATTTGCAGTCTTCAGTTCTTTTAATTTTAAACAGGAGATACCCAGACCTCAGGAAATTTTAGTAAATATGAAACAAGTATCATACAAATGCATCAGTCCACCTCTTTCGTCATAGGAAAGCAAGAGCTTCTATATTCTGTTAGTCTCTAGAACTTTCCTGCAAACTTTTACACTTAAGTAGTCTTTTTGTGTGATTGATCTGCTGATAATGCAGTGTATCTTCATGCATTTGAATTGGCAGCATTGGCAAGTTATGATGCAGCCTCTGTGCAGTTTTTACTTCCGCATAGAACACTGTAAATTTATGAACTTCCACAATCTCTCTGTTTTTCTTCTGTCATCTGCAAGATTTGAGAAGTATGAGGTGCCACAAAAATTGTAATTGTCTTTATATTGAAATCTGAGAAACAGATACAACCTTCGCAAGGGGACTGATTCATCTTATTTCTGTCTGTCTTCCCCTGAACTCCCCAAGGACAAGGATGTAACCACGTGGCCATTGCCCTTGGGAAATACTTCCTTATGTATGTAACTTGAAAGATTTCGTGTAACATTTTTCAGATGTTAGCCAACCTAACAAAAGATACAGAATACTCTGTGCTTTTGCACCTTTAAATCTTACCTGGCAACATGAAGTTAGCAGACAAGCTAGAAACAGATGGGACTTGGAAGAAAATAAGTCTATATATGTTCTTGTCTAGATGCCTTATTTGTGAGTTTTAAGGATTTCTAGATCCTGAACTAGCCTGTTTTTTCTTGTCTAACTTTTCAGCTTCATTATACTAGCATTGTAAGTAATTTATCTCTAATTTTGTTGCAGTGTAGGGTTTTTTTCATTATCATTTACTATTTTTAGGATCCAGAGCTACTCAGAAATATCAAGGCTTCGTTCTTGCTCTCACTGTTTGTCCCTAAAGCTGAATTAATCCTTTATGAAGGGAAAACATTGGGCAATAGATGTCTTTTTTTTTTCTTTTTTTTTCTTGACTTTAGTATTTGTTGTGTTTTAATTGTTTGTATGACTGACACGTTTAATGTTTGGTAATACTGCCCTTGAGGGAAGTTGCTGTAATTACTGTCACTATTGCTGAATTTTATCCATTAGTTGGCCTACAAAGTAAAATTTGGAACTGCTTATTCAACTCTAGGTCTTTTATGGGAATTATGCTGATATAATATATGGTAAAGTAGGATATGCCAAATTACATTTCCCAGAGCAATGAAACGGGTGTAATTCTTGTCTGTAGTTATTCAGTGTGGGTGCTAACTTTTCTTGCATATATGCATTTTAGGCTCAGCAGCTGTTATCTGCTTGCATAGAAAAAGTAGATGTTTCTAGCACAGAGGGATATGACTTATTCATCACACAACTGAAGGATGGTTTAAAAAATACCTCACATGAAACAGCAGCAAATCATAAAGTTGCAAAGGTAAGAATTTGTCTCTGTACTGCCTAGCATGGATTTCCAAGTCTAATTTGTTTGGCTGTCATTGAAGCAAACAAAATGCTTGACTTAGTGTGGTGGATTTTGATTGAAGAGGATAGAATGTATTATGTGTTCCTTAGTTCCTCTGAAGTTTCGCTTGTTAAAGGAACAAACAAGGTTAATTTCTTGATGATAAATCCAACTAATAAACCCAACCAAGCTTAAAATCTGGAGTTACTGACTTTGCTTGCATTATGTTTGTGTAGCTTTTGTGTGTCTGTCCTTGTATTGTGTCTTGAAATCAAGGTGTGCATTTGTTTTTGCTTATGACACTTTTGTGATCTCTTTGATTTTTAGATGTTAAAACTTTTAAATATAAAGTAGGTGCTTTTTATTCTTGTTCTAGTGGGCAACGGTTACGTTCCACCTTCCTCATCATGTCTTGAAGTCTGTCGCCAGTGCCATTGTAAATGAACTCAAGAAGATAAATCAAAATATTGCTGCCTTACCTGTAGCATCCTCTGTGATGGATAGGTTATCTTACCTCTTGCCCAGCGCTCGACCAGAACTTGGTGTGGGACCCGGTCGATCTGTGGACAGGTATATTAAGACAAAATAAGTGATGAATTTAACCCCTTACTTATATCAGAATAAGATCTTAGATGATGTTAATTTATTTGCCAAAGGAATTAGTCCTATTCTGTATTTTCTTGCTCTTGCACATGACAGTAATGAACTGTTTAATGCACATTGTGCCGGACAGATCACTAAACTTAGAGAAACTTTCATGGGTGCCACAAGACTTCTTTGTTTGGTTACTGTCTTCATTGCCAGGCAAATTGAGTGCACTTTTCTCTTAATCCCTACATATACTTTCAAAAAGGTAACAACTGGAGCCCTGAATACAGATCCCTAGGTGGTATTGTAACACATTAATGTGATATGCTCACCTAGGCTTTACTTTTCCGCATGTTTGATTATAGGCTTTATCTGAACAGTCAAGTGTGTATAACTAGTTAATTACATTATTGGCTTTACTTAAACTGGAACTGAGACCTTACTGAGACTGCGATGTTGACATGTTCAGAAACTGCATAGCTTTAAGAGCATACGTATGCTTCTTTGAATGTAAAGAGAGCACTCGTTTGTCTACCAAAGATAAAGCATACATACTATGCTGCATCATGAAATCAGTTCTTTCATATAAGAAAAAGTTATGCCTATGTTTTGTGGTTTAGAAGTTTAGGAAGTTGTTACCTGTGCAGAGTATATATATGCTATTTATGAACTCTCTAGTCAGCTGCTGTGTGTTTGGGATCAGAGAAGATTTTGCCTCAAACTGTTGCTTCATCTCTTTCTGATCCAAGTAATAATGTGCACACAAGTGAGTAACCCATTATTTTAATCTACATAAGCCGAGACTAGTTAGAATACTAATGCATCTTCTAAGTCTATAATTCCATCTAGTAAGTTTCTATAGAAATATTATTTTGTAAACTTACTATAATTTCTTACAGCTCAAAAAATTTTATAAGATTTAATTTCATCTCATATTTCCCCTCCCCAAGTCTATCTGTACCTTGCTGTATTGTATTTTTGATTAGAGCTTTCCAAGATCTGTCTCTTTAAAATGGTATAACATCAAGTTAACACAGCCCTTATGTGGATGTTGCAGGACTAGTTTACTTCCTTGGTAGGAAATGTTTAATATATCTGTTCTCTTATAACACAGAAAAAATCTCCTGAAACTAAGTGACAGAAACAAGAAGTGAGGCACTTTTCTATCTAGCAGCACTAGTTCTTGGGATGATACTGGAGAAAAAACTTCCATCAAGAAAAAGGAAAAGCTGATAGTTGTTTCTTATGTGCTATTTCAGATGAGGGACATGCACTGGGTAAAGGTGGAAGAGGTGCTTCTTTTCTCTGTGGATGTTGAGTTGCAGAGGAATTCATATCTTGTGACTTAATAGTTTATAATTTTTAAGTATTATACTATCAGTGAGTGACAAATCTTGTGGGGTTGGTACCATGTATTCAGTTCAGCCTAAAATATCACTTTGGAGTGTTTTCAAATATGCATATTCCTATCTGTTCAACTAATAATGCCAAATTTCTACAGTAGTTGCCGTGTTTAAAAAAACCAAACAACATCTCTCTAGCAGTTCTGTTGGGCTAGATTCTGCACCTTCACAAAGTGCAGAGTAGCTTCGTATGTGATGCTTCTCTTCAGTTAGACCAAATAGGCTGCCTAGAAGCTTGTTGTATTTATCTTGCTTTTAAAACCTGTAAGTTGTTGTATTGCTTTTGGTCTTCTGTGGAGAATGTACCTTAGGCACCAAAGTGAAAGAACTTTAACTTTTCTGTAATAGTTATAACTTGTACTTAAAATTGTCATAATCAACAATCTGTGGTATTTCTAATGGTTACTAGAGCATTGAAAATACCTGATAAATAGTTTACTTTTTTTATTCTAAGTGGCAGTTTTAGGTAATGTAGACTTTTTTACTTTTGTAGGTCATTGATGTATAGTGAAGCTAACAGACGAGAGACATTCACTTCATGGCCTCATGTGGGTTATAGGTGGGCACAGCCAGATCCTATGGCTCAAGCTGGGTTCTATCACCAGGTAAAAAAGTTCAGTTGTTCATAATAGTGTTTGTTCTCTAGGTGAGGGTTTGGCGAGCAAGGAGAAAAGGTTTCATGTTTTTTCCGTGCTTTGAGGTTGCTTCCGTTTTACAAATCACAGAAAATAGTGTTCTGAACTTCAGCGTATAAAACACTTCTAAGTATTAAATTGATCTGAGTTAAACAACAGTAATAATGATGAAGCTGGTTGTTACATTGAGTCTCTCTCCTTGTTAGACTATTGAGTAAATATCTTTATCTTTTATAAGTATTATAAGGAAAGCAAAAAAGCAATAAGCTTGACATCAGAGTTCTTCAACCATACTTTTCTAGTGGGACTTCAAATGTTCTGTAATAAACAACAATCCTAGATCACATTACTAAATTATTAAGCTTAGTGAATAAATACAACCTCAACGTTTCATTCCACTACTTTTGCTTATTTTTCATTCTCTGAAATTATTTCTACTATGAAGAATTATTTATCTTAGGGATTTAAATAATGATGGCTAGGCAGGGCATATCATTTGACATCAATATTGTCTGCTTCGTTATGTCAACTACAAAGCCACATAGGTGCAAATGGAGAAAGTTTTTGGAAAATTTCTTAAGCTTGTTTAGGAGGAAAACCACGGAATTTCTATGTCAGAATTGCATCTGCATATTCTCAAGTATATCTCTGTTACTTGAAATGTCATGAAAATGCTAGATTTGAAGAAAATGGAAATTTCCGTTCTTTTTCCTTGTCACTTCAGCAAGTAGCAACTGTTCTTTGCAGAGAAGTGATAGAAAATGCTTTATATTCCAGCAGATTGAAGGCATAGTAGGAAATACTTGTTTAACCTGTGTTTATCCAAGCATGCAGTGGCTATTCTGAGGTTCTACATTTTTTGAACCTCGTGAACTTTTTCCAAATTACAAAAAAACCTTACCAGTAATGATGAGTTCTGTTCTGTCTGTGTGGTTTTTAGCAAGTGGCTTGCACATGTGTTGGTTCTGAATCTCTTCTGTACTAATGCAGTATATTTATTTATTTACTTATTTTTAAAAGTTAAATACTGCCGCTTTATAGTTGTAATTTGTGGCCTTATGTACTTTTGATGTGGTGCTTTGCTATGCCACTAGAAGATGACTTGATCACCTGGTTCAAGTGTTTTGTAATACATAGGTATATACATTTCAAATGCTGCTGCTTATTTTACAGCCTGCTTCATCAGGAGATGACAGAGCCATGTGTTTTACCTGTAGTGTGTGTTTGGTATGTTGGGAGCCTACAGATGAACCTTGGTAAGTTTGATGTTTTGTGCTGGAGTGGTTAGAAATCTTTGGAGGACAAAGAGAACCATTATCTTGATGGGATTTCTGGTGAGTTTAGGGAGCATCACTGACAAAAATGGATTTCCAGAATGATTCCATGGGACAAATCACAAAATAATTCCCTTTACTATGTCAAATTTTTGTATAATACTAAACCAAATCGATTGTAGTTAGTTTTATTTCTTATTTCCGATTTGCTATTTCATTTCTAATTGTTCCATGGCAAAGATGGCAGACAACATTTCTTTTGGAATCTAAACTAAATCTTCTGTATGATTGGGACTAGAACACATCTTTAAGTTCTTAAACTGCAATTGCGATGCAGTGCGTATTTGCCTTTTACATGAAGTTGCAAGATTCTTTACTAGTTTCCTGAATTAGCTAAAATTGTGCATAGTGATAGAAATGCAGTGCCTTATAGTGATTTTAACAGGGTTCTTAACGTACTTTTTGTCTTTTTTATCTGGTAATTTATAATCGTTATTCGAATACATCATATTCTTGACTTGCTGGAAACTTTCCTTTGTAATATTTTCTTAATCTTGTCTCCTCCTTTCCCTTGTTAGTTTCCAGACATTTTGTAGTAGTGTAATTGCTTTGCCATGTCTCTGCGTATATTGAGATGAAGAGGTTTTTCCATGTTTCTTGGTCAATTTGTTATTCAGGATGGTTTTCAATTTTGATTTTTGTAAATGTGGATGTAGAACTAAAGACAGGACATTGCTTTATCTTGTTAAGGTTACTTATAATAATCATAGAATCACAGAATGGTTTGGGTTGGAAGGGACCTTTAAAGGTTATCTAGACCAACCCCCTGCAATGAGCCAGGGCCGTCTGCAGCTAGACCAGTTTGATCAGTGCCCTGTCCAATCTAGCCTTGAGTGTTTCCAGGGATGGTGTCTCATAGCACTGGAATTCTAATGTATGTTCTGTAGAATTTAATCTGGGTTTTTCTTCATGAGGAAATGATGGGCTACTTCCTACAGAACAATTATATTTTAAAATGGACTAAGTAAGAGCACTGTGTGTAGACTCCTCCCATTTGAATATCAATATCTATTAAGTGATCAAAGGCTTTAATACCAGTCGTGCTATTGAGAAACAGCAGGGAAAGCTGTGTTAGTAGCTTCATAACTCCTCTCTTGTATGGTTGACTGCAGTACAGTTCAAACAGTTCAGTTTCAGCTTCACTTCAAGGGCTGAGTTTATATATGACGTGTGTATTCTTCACAGTAAGAAACCAATGTTTGCTGTGTTTGTTTTTAATATTAAAGGTCCGAGCATGAGAGACATTCCCCTAACTGCCCATTTGTCAAGGGTGAGCACACTCAGAATGTACCTCTTTCAGTCACACTGGCAACAAGTCCAGCACAATTTCCCTGCACAGATGGCACTGACAGAATAGCCTGTTTTGGATCTGGAAGTTGCCCTCATTTTCTAGCTGCTGCAACAAAACGAGGAAAGATCTGCATATGGGATGTTTCCAAACTTATGAAGGTACATAATATAAACAACTAGTTTTTATTAAATACTTACCCTAATTACAGTTAAGTATATCTTGATTCAAATCAAAGACCTCTTCTGTGTTTTTGTTATTTCTCAGGTCCACTTAAAATTTGAGATCAATGCATATGATCCAGCTATTGTGCAGCAACTTATGTTATCAGGAGAACAGAGCTCAGGGGTTGACTCAAGGAGACCAACACTAGCATGGCTAGAAGATTCATCTAGTTGCTCAGATATACCAAAATTAGAAGGAGACAGGTATGCTGATCTACAAAATTAGAAATATGAAATGTTGCTGTGTAAGTGGTAAATGCTGTTTAGTTAGATCATGCTTTGTGAAACATAAGATTGGCAAGATAGTTTTATTTTCATGGAGATATTTCTTTTTAACCACTGTGTATATGTACACAATTCAACAGTTAAAACCCAGTAATCTAAAAGCCAGTGCCATTTTATT
>NW_009910627.1:23489-47494 GCF_000696875.1 Nestor notabilis
TTTCATACACCACTAAGAGAGATACTAAATCTCATTGCTGCCTATGCTGATGTTCCACAGGCAGAGGAAATAAAGAGAAAGGAATATAAGTTTTGGAACAGTTTTTAATTTTACTTATGGATTATGCATTTTGGGGTTTGAGAATAAAGGCTATCCATGAACTTTTGGAACATGCTATTCTCTGATTTCTTGTCCATAATGTCTGGTTATGTCATTCTGAAAATAAATTATGTGGATATGCTAGGAATTGCTTTCATTTTTTGCTTTTGACACATGCATGCAGGCTCTAAACAATTAGACAGTCCTGTTGCAAGCTTTTAGGTAAGAGAGAGGGTATGCCAGTGCTTAGAAAGTGTCATGTGAGAAAAAGCAGTATTCTTTCATTTATGCTTCTTACAGACTGTTACTGGAAACTCCTTTCTCCTATTACCAAAACTCAAACAAAAAGGTGAATCTTTGCTGTAAAACTCAAGACAGAAGGTGTTTGGGAAGTCTTGCTAGTTTTTTTGAATGTTTCTTTAGCATTATGGAAAGTAACAGTACTTCTATGTGCACAGAAAAGTAAATCTTTGGGTTTAAGCTTGGTGTGATTCCTACAGTACTGCAGAGCAGATATGAAACTTACCCTTCTGAAAGGGTATGTAGAAATGTAGGCAACATCAGAGTGTTGGAGGCCTAACAGCTGCTGAGGCCTAGACTTCCAGAGCTCTAAACTCCTTGAGAACAAAAATTTTAAGCCAATTTTAAGAGCTGGTTAAAGAAAAATACAGTCAATGCAGTCATACTGCTCAGAACTAAGCATCTTTCACTTCACTTAGCCAATACGAAATTTACCATCGCTTCCCCACTCAAGGGGAAGCTGAATGAGAATTAAATATTGAACTGTTGCTGTCTTATGATGAAGTGAAGGTTGATTAGGTTTGAGCCAAAAAATATCTATTTTTTGGGCTTGAGGAGGAAGTTCTTGAAATTTGGGAATCCAACTTATACCTGAAGCTGCAAAGTTCTTCCCATGTGTAAACAGCCTGTAACAGGAAGTTGTTTTTTATATTGGAAAAGCCAGATGTGTAAAATCTTCATATATTCTTAAAACTATGCCTATTTCTCTTGAAAAGATATCTTGAACAGAATCTGCTGTCATGAAAAAATGATTCATCTGGTAGTATTCCTAAAAGCAGCACACTGTTTATACACACTCTCTGTACTAGCTACAGAATCACTCTGGTAGAACTGAAGACCAACCTGGCAGCTCCACTTTTCAGAGATTATGTTGAGGAACTCTGAAGAAGGTGTCATCAGTTTTTAAAGGTTGTGTTTGTTTGGCTTTGTTACTCTTGGAAAGATTCCTGAGAACAGGCTTTCATTTTAATTCCATTTATATCTGAATTTTTGGGAATACAGTATTAGAATGAGGCAAATGGAAAGCTGGCCTACTGGTTTGATGGTGGAAGAAAAAAATCTTTATACTGTTAGTGTCAGTCACCAACTTATGAATGGGTGTACAGAGTTTACAATGCGGACTAAAAGAAATACCAAGTTATAATATACATTATATTTTTTACTTTAATTAAAAATAAGGATGCAGTAACAGTGTACATGGTGTCATTCGTGCATTTTTTTTTTTCAGTGATGACCTGCTGGAGGATTCAGACAGTGAAGAGCATTCCAGATCAGAATCTGTGACGGGTAGGTTGTATCTGATTCATAGTTTGAAGGTCAGGAGTGAAGTTTTTCTTCTCAGGCTTTTAAAAAAGCCTTGTCAAAATCAATGATATTATAATCACTGTATTAGAAAAAAGGAAAAAGATTGACCTTGAAAGCGATGCCAGTATTTAAGTCATTGTTTGTGTGGTGGAGAGATTACATGCAGGAGACAAGGAAAAACCCTACTTTGTTAGTTAATGAATGTCTTGTTTGACAACAAGCATTGCTTATCTTGCTGTCGGTAAAACACATAAACCAAGTTAAAAGAACTTACTTAGACTAGGAACAAATTACAGCTTTAAATTCAGGGGAATGCCAGAGAAAGTTCCTCTCTCTGAGGAACAGCTTCTGCCTCAAAAGAGTATTTTGATTGTTTCCCTCTGGGTATGCACTTTAATAGAGTATTTCTCATCTGAATAAAGATTTCATACGGAAGCAGTGTTGTGCATGTTATTCTTGTGTTGTTTTCCTAGAGTCTGAATCAGGAATTTTGAGGGGAGGGAGGATTTCATGCTTATTTCTCATCATCCAGTTTACATCTTTGAGTATGGATCCACAAGTGGGGTGAAAAAAACACTATGAAATTGACTAAAGATGTAAAAAGGATTTTTTTTTTTTTTTTTTTTTTCATCAAACAGAGACATATGCAAAGTTTCCGGTTTGTTTTTTTGGTTTTTTTTTTTAGACATTTATTATGTTAAACCTTTTTGTTTTAAGGGCATACATCACAAAAAGAAACTATGGAAGTCAGCCTTGATATAACAGCTCTTAGCATCCTTCAACAACCTGAAAAACTTCAGTGGGAGATTGTTGCAAATGTCCTGGAAGACACGGTTAAGGATCTAGAAGAACTTGGGGCAAACCCCTGTTTGGCCAACTGTAAGAGTGAAAAGATGAAGGAAAAACATCTAGAACAACACAACATTCCCTTTCCTTGTTTATTAGCTGGAGGTCTGTTAACATACAAATCACCTGCTACCTCTCCCGTTAGCAGTAACTCTCAGAGGTCACTGGATGGCTTAAGTAGGACTCGAGGTGAGAGTGTCTCGGAACAGGGATCAACTGACAATGAATCCTGCACCAATTCTGAACTGAATTCCCCTCTGGTAAGGAGGACTTTGCCTGTATTGCTGCTATACAGCATTAAGGAGTCAGATGAAAAAGCAGGAAAACTCTTTTCACAGATGAACAATATTATGAGTAAAAGTATACATGATGATGGTTTCACAGTTCCACAGATCATTGAAATGGAGCTGGACAGTCAGGAACAGTTGCTGTTGCAGGATCCCCCTGTGACTTATATTCAGCAGTTTGCAGATGCTGCAGCCAACCTAGCTTCTCCGGACTCGGACAAGTGGAGCTCTATGGTTCCCAAGCCTGGGACTTTGGTTCAATGCCTGCGTCTGCCAAAGTTTGCAGAGGAGGAGAACCTGTGTGTAGATTCAGTCACGCCTTGTGCAGATGGAGTTCATCTGTTAGTAGGACTGCGGACTTGTCCTGTCGAATCTCTGAGTGCAATAAATCAAGTAGAGGCCTTGAATAATTTAAATAAATTAAACTCGGCACTATGTAATAGAAGGAAGGGGGAACTAGAATCAAGTCTTGCTGTAGTGAATGGCACGAGTATTGATGTAATCCAGCATGAGTCACCAGCAGATGTACCAACTCCTTTAATAATTCAGCCTGAACAGAGAAGTGTTAGTGGTGGATACTTAGTGCTTTATAAGATGAATTATGCTACTAGAATAGTTACTCTAGAGGAGGAACCAGTAAAAATCCAGCATATCAAAGACCCCCAAGACACAATTACCTCAATGATTTTGCTCCCACCAGATATATTGGATAATCGAGAAGATGACTGTGAGGAGCCTGTAGAGGAAATACAGTTAACTTCTAAAAATGGCAGTGGGAGAGAGAGAAGATCCGAGATCTCTACTCTTGGGCACCTGGTAATAACTACTCAGGGAGGATATGTAAAAATACTAGATCTTACGAACTTTGAAATTCTGGCCAAAGTGGAGCCACCCAAAAAAGAGGGCACTGAGGAACCAGACATGTTTGTCTCTGTGATATACTGTTCGGGCACAGACAGATTATGTGCATGCACCAAAGGTAAGACTTCTATTTTAACATAATTTTTTAATGGTTTTTTTCTTACAAATGTATTTGGACTGTATTATAGAATGTTAGAATCTAAATTTCAAAATAGTAATAGGTAAATTCCGTTGAATTGTTGTACAGTTTGAGTCTGTTCTAGGGAGCATGAACTCTGATTAATTCCTTATCTTAAATGTAGATTTTAATCTCTGGAATGGGAGTAACTCCTGGGTATATCAAGTGTACTGGTAAATTGTTCTCATAGAGGCACAGATTTTCTTCAATCCAAACCAAATAAAAGTTATTCTTATATGCAATTACTTCTGTGCTAGATACATTTCAGAAAAATGCCTCCTGTCTGTAACTGGCGATATTTAAGAGGGTAGAGAAGATAATACTTTTATACCTTATTCCAGTGGTCAGTTGTATCTTCTTTCACATAGGGCTGCTGGTTCTGCTTCAGCCTTTTGCAGTTGGTATTATACTCGAAGTGTGAAAGTCAGACTGTCCGTGCAGGGTTGTTAGATCTTTTTTCATAAGGAACATGAGACATTTCGAGGGAAGGCGGCAGGCCGGAGGGGAGTATAACTCAGGTCCAGGCAGCTGCTACTTTGTAGAAGACCATAAACCACCACACCCCTCTCAGTTCCGTGTCACACAGGGACAGTGGAAACAGCTCTCCTGCGCTTGAATGCAGCTCTGGTGGAAATGCTTAACCTCTCAGAGGGGTTAAACTGATGGGGTGGTTCTCACATTGCAAATGAACTCCCACCAATATCGTGTTGAACTTTACTAGAAGAATTTATATTGGCACATTTCCTTTTTTCATGGTGGTGTCATGTTGATTACAGAGTCCTATAAGCAGTTGCTAACGCAGATTTACCTATTACCTTCAAAAGATAAAGTCAATTAAATCACTTACCTACTACCAAGAGTTTTTAGTGGTGGAAATTTTACATTGCTTTTTTAGTACGGATGAAAACATCACATGTTAGCAACTAGAATTTATGTTTGCAGATTCCCAGTGGAATGATCCATATTTGCTAAATTGTTCTATTTTGGTAACTGCTTTGAAGAAATGTTTATTAAACTGTTTCAGATTTATCTAATAATGCACTCTTTTTCCTAGTTAAAATGGAACTCAAACTGAAAGGTTAATAGCCTTTGAAGACTGTTAGTGTATCATATACATGTCATAATGTTTTTGCCTATACTTTGCTGATCAAACTGCAATCTCATTTAAAAACCAAAAAACCAACAAACTGTGCTAGTTGTTTGGTTGTTTGTTTTTTTTTTTCTACAGAATTGTACTACAATTCATTTCTTTCTTACATCAAATCTATTCTGTCTTTCTTGTCGTTTAAGAGTAACAGTAAAAGTTAAAGGACTTACTGTTACTGTGCAGAGTACTTTCCCGTACAGTATGTATGTATGGGAATTATATTCTTGTAGCTTTTGGTATTACCTAAACCTGGTTTGGGAACTTGAGTGCAAGATATGCAGGTCTGTTGAGTTGGGAGCATTTATTCTGTGTGTGTAGGAGTATTTGTCACGACCACCTCTGTTACTGACTGGAGAACACTTCATCTTCCTCATAATAGACAAACACATCATTATGTTTTTTCAGTAAATATCTCTGTGTTTTGCTCCCTCTGAGGGTGTTATGATGTCCACCTAGTAATTTATAAATAGCTTTGCTGTGACTTCTTTTGTTTGTGCTGCCTTTGAGGTGATTTTGGTTTTTTTATTTCTGTAGTCCTATGTGTCACAGGTATCCCTCTGCCCTCAAGCTTCCTCTTTGTAATATAGTACCTTGATAACTTTTTTTTTTAATACATTGATTATTTTTATCTGTCATTTACACCCACTGCACTTCTGTTTAGAACTTGATTTTCTGCTCTGCAACCAAACTAGAATTAACTTGAGAATTCATTAGTTTCATTGTTTAAATGTCTTTAGAAGCTTTTCTTTTCTATTCTTTATTTTTAACATATCAGTCACTTGTCCTAGTCTAATTTTCCTCACTTTTGAGCCATCATAAATATTTAGGGATTAAATATTTATGTCCATAAAAATACATTATAAGTCTGAATTTCAGAGTCTGATGCTAGATACAGCTGAAGCCTCAGAGTCCTAACATTTATGCCAAAACACTAAGCTTTGTAAAGAATGACTTGATATTTAATGTTTATAAATAACTGTACTGCATAAGATTCAGGAATACTGAAAGAAAAAGCAAATAAAAAGGTCAACTATTAATATAACTTTTCCTCCTATATATTATTGCACATTTTAATAATGTAAGGAATTGGGTTTGCATAATTTCTGTTTTGTTGAATCATATTCATCCTTTAATCTTGCTGCTGTAAGTGGGTAAAATTGCTCACTTACCTGCTAAGTGGCTAGAGAGTTTTCTATTTTCTTTTTCTTCTTTCTCCTTCCCCCCCCCGTTTTCTTGTGCTTCTTGCAAAATCACTTTGAGGTCTTTGCTCCTTTATATTTTCTACCACATATGAAATAGTGCCTGTAGTCTGACAGCATTAGGAAGATATGTGTTGAAAGTAGAATAGCTGCAATCACTGGTGTATTTGAAGTTAATCCTTCTAGCAAGGAGCTTCTAGTGGAAAGACGTAAGTGAAAATGTTAAGTATAAGATAAGGAACATGCATGCACCGGAAATGATTGGATGTTGGAAAACTACTAAAGAGTATAAGCTGGGCACTATATTCTTTCATGTTTACTTGCTTGGATGATGGGAATAGGTGAAGAGATACATTCATGTCTGAAAGATTTGGATGTACAACAGTTTGTTTTGGGGTTTTTTTTTCCCTGATATTGACAGAAATTATATATATCTTGTTGGTGTATTATTTTCCTTTGTTGATTGTATCATTTTTTCCAGAGCTGCCTTTAAGATAGAACTGAAAAGAAACCTCTGTGTGAACGGGTGTTTCAGGTTTTGAGTGGTTTTATGTAAAGATGTTTTAGACCTACATTAGACATCATCCATCTTTGTGAGTTGTGAATAATTATTCTTTTCCCACTTCAAAATGTCATCTTTAGGTGCCAGCTATATAGTAGGTTACAGGTATGGTTTGAATAGTGTCACAGCTGTAGGGTGCTCTTCTGGTGATATTTGAAGTCAGTTTTCTGGTGCTTAAGAGAACTAGATAAAGTTTTGTTTGGATGCATAAATTCCCAGAGCTGCAGTTGTCAATGCCTTTTTTGTATCTCAGATTTCATCTAATTAGATTTCTTTTTTAGTTACAGTCCTGCAAAAAATTACTTAAGAAAACAGTCCACAGCACACATTCCAGTTTTTCCTTTTGTTGGGTTTGTTGTGGGTTGTCTCCTTAGTTTAGCTACTTAGCTGTGTTTGCCATTCAGGCAATTTTGTTGAGCTTTGCTTTAGAACATGGAATGAGATGGAAAATGGACGTATCTGTAATGTTCTTTTTAAAATATAAGTTAAAGGTGCAAATCTCTGCTTGTATTTTGTTTTGGCAGTTTTGGAAATTGTGCATTCTTGTGTTTCTGGGAATATTCTCATTAAGAATTGTTAAGTTTTCTGTCTTTTATCACTACTGATGTTCTTGTCAAGTTAACAAGTGTCTGAAGCTCTCTGAAGAAATGTCATCAAGTAGGAAAATGAGGTGGCATTTCAAACAAATCCCACAGGAAGTGGAAATGTTCAGGATGTTGTGGTGAAGCAGGTACTTTCTATCCAGACTATCTTAGTAGATGTTAAAATCTGTATGATCTGTTTGAATCCTTTGAGTTCCTTCTAGCAAGTGAGGCATTCCTCAGTTGTGCTCACCTGAAATTTGCAAACCATTTTCTTCGCATATCTAGTTTTTTGAAGTCTGTGTTGAGTGTTACATTATAACAAGAGGTTTTTTTCTAGTCTCCCCGTTGTTGGAGAAAGGGTTTTTTTCAGACTGGAGCTTGGTATGTCAAGAGATAGTTGTCTGTCCTATTATTCTTGTTGCAAGCCTGACAGAACTGGATGGCACTTGCATACATTTTAGAGTTGATTCCTCCAAGTCTTGTACCTTTCAATTATAACAGATTTATTGCACTTGAATTGTACATAGTGTATTAATTACTCTGTTGCTTTTTTCTGGTTTTGTTTGGGTATCTTACTTGTCTCTTCCATGTCATTAGGCTTTGTCGGCTTTGAATATTGGTGTGTTTGAAGTTCAGGAATCAATGCAGTGTTTTCAGTTTTCTGCTTTCGTTGCAATGGAGTCTGATGGTTTGGGGAGACGTTGAGTTTTTTCCAGATCAGAGTTAACTTTGAAAGTGATGCTAAGAGATCATCTTCAAGTCAGGATCAGTTACGCATACCCATTCAGAAGCAGAGTACTGATAGCCTGTTTTCCAAGATCTTCAACATGGAGATTTAGCAGACTACTCACAAAAATCTCTGCTACTGCAGGCCATCCTGATGATGATTACTTTTTCCTAATGTTTAGCCTATGTCATCTTTGATGATTGGAGTAATTAGGGTTGTACTGTGCTTGATGAACATGGCAAAAAGATTGCTTTGAAAAAGGAGGAGAATACAACTGTTTATTTAGGTGCTTTATTTATTTAGATTGGTCTTCCAACCACTTTTTTTCTTTAGCCGAGTATCTCCAATCCTTTTAAACTTTCCTCAGGGACTTTGAAAGACAAAAAACCAACAAACCAAAACCAACCAACTGAACAAAAAAACGCAACCCCTTCCAAAAGACCTGCTCAAGTCAGTCTTTGTGTTTCTTGACAAGATACCCAAAACCAAGCACAGTAATGCTACAGATGTCTCTGAATGAAACAGAAGAATTCCTTAGCGGTCTGAACATACCTTATGTGCGTAAACGTAGTGGAATGTCTGCACTTCTGAGGAGGAAATTGAATCAGGTTTATCTTCTGACTCACAAGAGCCTCTTTTACAGAACTGATGGCTAGCTGATTTTCCTTCATCCCATAATCGTGTGTGTAATTATTTCTTGTTAGGCATAGTAACTTTCACTTGTCCCTGTTCAGTCGTATTCTGTTTTTTCATAAGCTGAGATGGACTTGTACAGGTGAAATCTCCAAGAATAGCGTAAATTCTGTTGGAGTGAGGTTCTGGGCAAGCTTTCTCGAGGACATTTTTCAAGTGTTCTGCACTAATATGTTTAGAGCTAACCCTTTTTCCACAGCCCAGTGTTGAGTTGAGGAGAGCTGTATGTTGTTTAGGGGCTAGATTCCTGTGGTATGGCTTTGTTTTCTTAATTCTTTTAACTATTCGGGTATTGTTGAACTATGTCCCTGTGTTGTGATTTGCTGTCAACAATTGTGTCACTATTCAGACTCCTGCCAGAGTGCATGATACGTGTAGGAGACTGAACATTTTACCAGATCGGCTTTGATTGCAGCGGCCTGGTCTCTGACATGTTCTCTAACTTGTGCCAGTGCTGCTTTCCTGGAACCAATGACTGTTTTGCCAAAAGGAGGCATGAGATTTGTTTGGATGGATTTATGATTCTTATGTTCTATTTGTATAACACACCAGGTTTTGAGGCCAAGAAAATTACAGTTTTTAAGTAGAATTCAGAACTACATTAATTGTACAATCACAGAATCATAGAATGGTTTGTGGTGGAAGGGACCTTAACATCATCTTGTTCCAACCTCCCTGCCATGGGCAGGGACACCTACCACTAGACGAGGTTCCTCAAAGCCCTGTCCAATCTACCCTTGAAGAGTCTGCAGGATGGAGCATTCACAACTTCCTTGAGCAACCTGTTCTAGTGCCTCACCACTCTCACAGTAGAGAACTTCTTCCTTATATCTAACCCAAATTTCCTCTGGGTTTAAACCCATTACCCCTTGTCTTATTGCTGCAGTCCCTGATGAAGAGTCCCTCTCTGGCATCCCTGTAGGCCCCGTTCAGATACTGGAAGGCTGCTGTGAGGTCTCCACGCAGCTTCTCTTCTCCAGGCTGAACAGCCCAAATTTTGTTAGCCTGTTTTGAATGTTACCTGGTTTTTTTTTTCAGGAAGTATAATGATGCTAGTTTCCAATAACTCTTTGTGATCATTGAGTAAGTCAATGGCAGCTTTCGTATCTTCTTGGTAGTGCAACAAAAGCATTATTGTCTCTGTCAAAGTGACACGAGCAGAGAAGTTTTCAGATAAAGTACTACTTAAGATGTTTGCTAAATGGCTAGAATTCGAAAGCGCCAGATTGAGTCACTGTTTTGGCCTAGTACTGCAGCCCATGAGCCAGTAGCAACACCAAAACAAAAACAAAACCAAAAATCCCAACCAAACAAAAAGCAGCATTGACTTTTGAAGAGATTTTCCCCCACCCCGGCACTTGACTGTAGGAACTATGGGATCTTTGAGACAACTAATCGAGTATGTGTCATCAGAAGGTCACCTTTGGATGTTCTGTGAGAGCAAATGCCTCCTTTGTGATACAGAAGCAAAGCCTCCTGCAGCAGTTTGGAAAGCGTGCATGAGCACTACGAATTTTTTAGTGTAATACTCTATAACTGAAGATCATGATAAACTTCTTTACAGAAGCTTTTTTAAAACAAATATGAAGAAGTGGGATATGTCAAGTTGAGCACAGAATTTTTCTTGGAAAAGTGGTGGAATCTTTCAGGAATGTAGGCATTGTGACTCTCTTCCTCTTGTAGTATGGGATGGTTTTTGCTGCTGTTAATTAGTGACAGACACTCAGAAATTTGGTTTGAGGACCAAGGTTTTGTTTCTTCAAAAGCAAACTCTACCCAACCATCCACAGAATAAGTGAGACCTTAGCATTACTTTCTTTAGGAAAGCCCACAGCTTTCTGAAGTTCTTTAGCATTTCTCTTGCTGAGAGTCATAAAAATGGCAGATGGTGCAATTCAATGTGTTGAGCTTCCATAGCATGAGAGTGTACTTTATTTTCAGGACAGGAGATTATCTGGTTTTGATCATTGAGATTATTCTGATCGTTGATCCTTGAGCAGTAAACAGAACAGCAAACCAACTGGGGTTTGGGTTATTAGCAGCTGAAGCTGTCAAAGTCTGTTTTTTTCTAACGTGTCCCTAATTCTCATTAAGGAAAATTGCTCATTTGTGAGCAGTTTAATTTCAGAGAAACTCATTGGTATTTGTTAGAACTATGTTTTTTTTTTTCCCTTCCATTCTAGGAACTTGTTCTGTACCAGAGTTGGGTGACCTGGGGTGGAGATAGGTGTTGTACAGGCTTCTTACGGCATCTCAGTGAGAAGGGCCTCACCAACAAATGGCTTAATAGCTTAATGAAATAGCTGTTTTAATCAGATAAGAGTAAAAAGAGTAATACAGATAGTGGGGAAATCTCAGGTTCCTTCAGTAGCCAAGAGCTCTGCTTTCGTGCAGCGTTGCCCAGACCTTGGGTGGATTTTCCCACAGTGCACAGATCTTGTCCATTTTGGTCATAGTAGCTTAAAAGCTACTATTTTCCTCTTTTTATTCAGGTTTTTTTTTTTCCTGGCTCTTCTATTAAGCCATTTGTTGTCAGGCCTTTCTTACTGAGAAACAAACAAAAAAACCCCAACCCTGTACCAGCTCTCTCTGTGCCTTTTGGGTGTCTTCTGTGCCTCTCACATGCTCGTTCTGCCTCGCTGTGCCTCTCTATCGCTGTTTTGCTCTACTCAGCCCTCACAGTGCAGAACATGTACCTCCTGATTATGCTTTTATCTTGGCTTATTATTAGGTGTGTTATCTCAAGTTTGTTTCAGATTACTTGGAGAATTTGCATAACAGGGTTTGTCATAATGGTATTCAGGTGCTGAAGGTCAGTCTGTAGTCAGTTTTCAGTAAAAGCTATGGAACGCCTACCCTAGGATTTTCCTCTCTATTTAAATCGTACTGAGTAGGATTTTTGTAACTTCTAAAACTGTGAATAGCCCTTCCCCCCAACCTTATGTAAAATAGAACATTCCTTCTTGGTGACTTCTCTGTAAATGACAGAATTCATCTATGTATATCTGTAGGGGTGACTAATGGGCAACTTCCTTGAATGGTGTCCATCATTCCAGCTTCCATCAAAACATATTGTCCTTAGCAAATTTTGGACTTGCTCTTTTGACTGTTGCCCTGATCAGCGTTGTAATTCCAAGTTTGATGAAATAATTTGAAGAGCCCCTTAGTTACGAGAGTTAAAGAGGGGAAGTGATTTTTTCAGTTCTCAAATACTGAACTTTAAAAGGAAATTTATGCAACCTTACAAATGAAGTAGTGTAGGGACATGATGGACTCCTTTCTGTTTAAGGGGATAATTTGTGTTATGGGAAGTGACTGGAATGGTTATGATTTTTGGGTTTTACTGAGCTTTCCTTAATTAACTACTTTCTAATCCCCTCTTCACGTCAATTATTTTTTTTTGGTGCCAATCAGAACTGCAGTCAGCATTTTTGTAGTTCTGTTTTGCATTTACCCTGAAAAAAATTGTAGCAGTAAAGCAAAATGAGTATTCCTGTATAATCTCACTGATTTCAGGTCCTGCATTACTATCATAGTTGTGTAGCACTTTTAACTGCAAAACCTGTCCTGTGAGTTGAGTATTACTGTGTGCCTGTCTAAACTTTCTTCTTTTGTTGCCTGTGATGATTTTAGGTGGAGAACTTCATTTCCTTCAGATTGGAGGAACCTGTGATGACATAGATGAAGCTGATATACTTGTAGATGGATCCCTTTCCAAAAGTGTAGAACAGTCCTCAGAAGGCACCAAGCCCTTATCTAATCCTTCAAGTCCAGGCATTACAGGTAAGTTGCACATGTTTAAGTGTATCATAAGTAAAATTGCTTTTGTAATTTTTGGAAGTTGCGTATTGAGATGATTCAGAGTTATTTAATCACATGTTGCTTTATATTTTTTTGCTGCCCCGGGTTAGAGTTCTGTAGTTACTGTATGTCTACCACTGGCTATGTACAAACATAACATTTTAGCAGTTCCTGATTTAAAACAAAACCCAAACAAATAAGAAGAAAACCACCGCCTTCAGTATAGCTTGATTATGGGTTATTGGAATAAGGAAGGGATTTACTTATGTATAGACTTCAAAGTAGCTGTATCTTTAGATTGTCTACTAGCTTCAGGTCCTCCTTTAAGCAGTTAGATAATTCAGAGAATGTAGTATTGCTTGATCTTGGTGTGTAATGGTTTCCAAGGAGCTGTTAGATGCACAATAATGATCAGATAGATTGAGTACTGTTTTGCTGTGGCATCAAACTGAGCCACTAAAAGCTTTGAGAGAAGGTTAACAATCGTAGGAAGCCAGTGCTGAAATGAGGGGACTGGCAAGAAGAGTTGAAACCAAATGCTAGATGCAGAGTTCTTAGTCTGAGCTGTCCGGGTTAAGGATACTAAAGTCAGTAATCCTGGACTCTTAGCATAGAATGTGCAAATGATGGCTAGGACTGTGCAAACATTTTATATATTATGAAGCTGCCAGCATGTGTATGGATCACGAGCAGACATAACCCCCAACATCTGTAATATCAGTGTTGCTCCTCTTCTAATCAAGTCCCAACCAGAAGAAAAAAAAATTTTCTTCAGCTGTCATCTTAACATGTTTTTCAGACAGAGACATAGCTCATCAGAAAGCTTTCTGTTTGAGGAAATGAACTCCTAGGCAGATCTGACTGAGCATCAAGTCTTGATCTATATATCTTGTTCACAGCTGATGGCAGGCAGCAGCAGGGTGTTTTTATGAAATCGCTTTGGTGTTCTCCGAAGCCGTAGCTTAAAGATGCTGTGGTCAGTAGAGAAACCACAGTAACAAGCACAACCTTTTGTTCCTATATTTTTCATATATATTGTGGCTGTTGTTTGTGCATTTATTTTTCTCTATCGTTGGTATTCTGGAATGCATTTCTTAAATTCAGGCTAGAAAATAGAATTTACAACTTGGATACATTTTAAGTTGTATTGTTTTAGAAGAAAATACGTTAACTGTACTGAGTTGTAAATTTTTGATGAGGTTGAAATTATTATTTCCCTTTTAAGGAGTGGAGGGTTTTTTGTGGTGAAGGGATCTAAAATAATGCTTTTTTTTAGAAGCAAATTGAAAAAGAATGTTAGTTTTCCTGACTATTTTTTTCCAAAATACATTTTTAAGAGAAAGTACTCAAAATACAGGAAGATTGGCAATGTGCATAGGTTATTTTCCCTCAAGTTTTCAATTTTTTTTGTCTGAGGACACCTGATTATTTTTAGAGTTCCTTTGTAACATTTCTTTAGGTGTTTGTCTCCCTGGGATATTTTAATCTTGAGTATTTCTTCAGTTAACATTTTTATTTCCTCAGTACAAGACTTGAATATGAAGAGAAGGTGGCAAAATACTTGTCTAGGTCTAGTGTCTTTCAAGTGCCTTATATAAAACATGTTTGTTTTTCACTTACCCCTCTTTTAAGCTAAACTTGGAGTCTTCCAAAGCATTCTAGTAACCCACCATAAAACAAGTATATATTGATAAGCAGGTGCCAAAGCAATGTTTTAAACAGTGATAAAAATTTTACAATTGCATAATTCAAAGTCTGTTTTCCAGAAATATAAATCTATTTATTTTTTTAATCTGAGTCAATAGAGGTGTTTAAAGGAATGTTTTAATCAGCTTTACATCATCAAAGTGTAGCTGGCTAATTACTTTTTCCTGATGCTTCTGGTTGAATCCCAGACAGCATGCTCAGAGCTCTCAGAAATTTTATTCCAAATGAGCTGCCTTCAAAGGATGCTGGCTTCAAGACTGGAGTTGTTTAGTGGCTTGTGTCTGGGTTTTTTTATCATCATGTTTTTGTGTTTGGGTATTTTTGTTATTGGGGTGGGGTTTGTAATTGTTTTTTTGGTTTGCTTCATTTTTTTAGAAACTTCATATAACATGTAGTTAATTTTACCAGTAGCAGTTTGGTTATATTTCAAACTGTTCTGGGAAGAGTATCCGTGTAGCAATTAATGTATGTTCTTTAATTACTCAGGTGTTGATCTTTTGGTGGACCAGCCATTTTCCCTTGAAACATTGTCATCCCTGGTGGAACTGACCCGTTTTGAGACCTTGACGCCACGGTTTTCAGCCACTGTCCCTCCCTGTTGGGTAGAAGTCCAGCAAGAGCAGCAGCAAAGGCGGCATCCTCAGCACTTGCACCAGCAGCACCATGGGGATGCAGCTCAGCATACTCGAACTTGGAAGCTCCAGACAGACAGGTGGGTAGGTAGTGATGCAGAAAGAATCACATGAGTATTGCTTAACCAGTTTGTATAGTGGATTTAAGCACTGATTTCATGCAATTTGATAGTTTTTAAGTGTAAGTTTAAGAACTTGTACTTTGAAGGATAATAATGCCTCTTCGGTAGTTTGTGTTATAGGTCTTTGTGAGATTGACAGAATTGTTTCAATGGACCTTGAGACAAATTGAAAAATCAAGTTTTTAACTTGTCTATTTTTGTTTGCCAGATGTTGCCATTTCATTATGTGTGACTAATGAGTTGTCCTAAATGAAATTGTATTGTAATTTATTTAAAAATGTGAAGATAGAATCTGGATTTACATCTGTTTGCATCAAGTTAAGCCTTTATACATGAGTCATTTACTTAAGCCGGTATATAGCACTAGCTGTGCTAAAATTCAGGCAATATTTTCATTGAAATGAACTACACCAACATGGTGTGGGGTAGTACTACTTAATTTTTTACATGTAGCTTGAGAACTTGGAGTTCCTCTGGAAACCTAAAGACTAGAACAGCAGTGTTGTGGTCTTGAAGAGTTGTTTAAAACCTACCTGAAGTAGCTTTGCATAGTTCTTCTAAGAAGTGCTCAGAGAAACAAAATATAGATAGAAGCTGCGTTGTGTGTTTTTTCAAGGGACTCATGTAATAGGGCACTACAAGATCTTTTGGGTCAGGCTGTCAGCTGTCTGTCTCACCGATGTACAGGATTTGCATAGAGATATATAATCTGAATGCCCATACAGTGGAAACAGTGAAATAACCAAAGGATTATACGGGAGCTAGACATCATGTGTGGGGGGAACAGCATGTGATAACAGAGAGTTCAAGGTGAGAAAATGGGTCTAGAAGGTAATTGTTGCAGGTATTTCTGTGACTGACGTCTAACATGAGCTGAAGTTCCTTTAATTAAATGTTCATAAGCGACAGTTAAAAACTTGCAGTGCATTATAGGCTTTCAAATCTTTATTTATCTTTGTGTAAGTAAAATATCCTATAAGTAACAAGTGGAAAGGAGGTGGTTCCTTCCAGAATAACTTCCAGTTCAAACTACTGATTATCCAGTGTGTTCAGTAACACCTGAAAAGTAAAAAGCTACCAATATGAATATATAGGGAAGCAAACAAGTAATAGCTATTAATTAGAAGATGATAGGTGGAACATTAGTGTATGACTATTGGTTTCATTAGAGGAAAAGAATTATATCTGCTGCAATTAAAACAGGAATGTAAAGAGGTAAAGTTACAAGTTTTGGTTTAGTATTGGAAATCTTTGACAGCTGCTAAAAGTGACTCATGATGAAAATGATTAAATTACAGTCCTTTTGTTCACAGGGTAGAATATACAATTTTAAGACTGAGAGCAACATTACCTTTTAATTGAAAGTTATCTGGGAAGAAACTTTTTGATTTCTGGATTATTTTATTGGTCCTTATTATAAAGTTCATTTTATCTCCTCTGAGTGTCTCATACTGATTCTTATTAAGATGTGGGATTACAGGGTTAGATGGATGAGTAATGCGATTTGATATGGTAATTCTTTTGTTTCTCAAATACATAGGAGATAATCCTGTAAATGTATTTTAGGGAATGGCTTTATATTAGTGCACTTGCACTCTCTCAATCCTACTTTGTTATTTTAAAAAGGATGTGTAACTAAGAAAACAGAAAAAGCAGAGTCTGGTTTACCTTGTGAATTACCAAAATATTTCCCCTTCAGTAGTAATTTAATTGAAATGTTAAATTGGATTAATCTTGTTTAAAAAAATAAAAAAGTATGTGAATTCCTAATGTGCTCTGATAAAACAGTAGTGTCTGAGTTTCTGGGTTTTCTCAGATTTAGATAGGAAATATTTTCTGTTTTCACCTAATGCAGACGTACTTGAAAATATATGAAAGAAAGAGGAGCTAGGTACTGATCTGTTTTCCAGTGTTTAAACTTGGAGTGGGTCTGCAGCTCAAAGGTCAGCTGTAGTGGAAGATCAAACATTGATGAGATCTTCTAGAAAAGGAATGAAGAAGTGTGCTGGAAAATATTTTGTAGTTGTGAGAATGATGGTGTATTTGCATTTAGAACAGTCGTGATTGTGTATTCTTCTTTAAAAAGGTGCTATAGAATGGTTTCAAAGGTGAGAAAAGCTGCTAAAAGAACTTGCTTTAGAGTATCAGAGAAAAGTGATATAAAGGATGGATATGCTAAAATGCTGTGAAAATATTAAGCAAGTAAATTATTTTTTTGCTTATTTGAAACTTTACACACAAATAAAGAGGATGCACTTAAACAGAGCTATGAGAAATTAAAAAGCTGCTTGAAGGGGAGTTTTTCACTCATCACAGAATTAGATCGTGAAGTTCATTGCCACAGGTATAACAAGTATAAAAAGATCTCTTCGCTGTTGGATTAATATGAGACCTTCTTGGAGGATCATTATTCCATACATGCCTATTGAGAGATACTCAAAACTTCCTTTGGGGCATCATTCCAGGAAAAAAGTAACTGGTATTTATAGTAATATGGAAATAGTACTGCAATGAGGGTAATAGGGAATCTTTTCATTGCTACTTTTATCTGAATGTTGGTTTGCTTTCTCTTACTAGTTAGCTTTTGACATGTTGTTTACAAAATGAATGTGGGTAACTGCAGCCTGAAAGACTTTTACCTAAGAAATTCATGTGGATGTCAACCAGTGCAGTCTAAGTTTGTGTTTTTTTTTCTCTTGTTAAAGAAAGTGTGCATAGATAGAGAATGCACTGGGTAATGCTGCCTGCTCAATCTGAATTTTCTCTTAACACTGGGTCATTGTCTTCTTTTCCTGACAGCAACAGCTGGGATGAGCATGTCTTTGAACTTGTTCTACCAAAAGCCTGTATGGTCGGACATGTGGACTTCAAATTTGTTTTGAATTCAAACATCACAAATATTCCCCAGATTCAAGTGACTTTACTGAAAAATAAAGCTCCAGGCTTAGGGAAAGTCAATGGTAAGAAGGAACTTGGATATCATTCAGATTATCTCTTTTTCAAACTTATTCTCTGTGATGTATATTAGAAGAATTGCTAAAAATTGTGTGTATATGTTGGTTTTACTTGTTTCCATTTTATTCTTTTCTTCAGCATCATGGTCTGTTTTCACTCCTCATATTTGAATGTAAATTGGAGAAACAAACTGGGTAAACAGTTTCAAAATCCTGAATTTTATACAAAAAATGCATAGCTTGAAAAGGTTGAACAGAATTATTATTCTGTACAGCTTGAATCCTCTAGTCATTAAATAATTGTAAATCATCCTAGAGATTGACTGATGAAACAAATGGTGCTTTTTAAAGTTCTTGATATATTTAGAAATATTATAATAAGTTATTCCAAATCACAGAAGGAAATTATTTGCCAGTGCCTCTTGGATGCATAAGAGAAAACAGCAAGTATTTTTTTGATAGGAGTAGATAATAACTGGTTTCCTTGGGAATTCTGTCATCATCTGGCTCGTTGATTAAGCTATGTGAAAGCTGCAGTATGATTTTACCTTTTGTTTCTTGCAGTTTTGACAGCATAGACCAAAGTTATGAATGCTCTTGCCTTGGGAGGACTCCTAGCTAGATCCAGGAGTCTTCCCAAGTAAGATCTCCACATCTTAGTAGCTCTCAGAGAACCTATGAGGGGGTGGCATAAATTGAAAAGTCATTTTGATGTAGAAGAGTTTGTGCCTCCCTTGGGATTTTGCTGTGGTGAGCATTCATTGCATGTCCTGCTGCCTTGTCTGCTAGGGATGGAAGGTATTACATGCAGCTCTTCTTTTTATTGAAGCATTTATTAGTTATCTTTATCTGGACACCTCTTTTTGAAAACCTTCTAGGAACCCAGTGTTTCAGAGAAATCTTGCTGTCACATGTTATTAAATTGGCAGCTGGATATAAAATGTGTTGGGGAGAACAGCAAGCAATTATAAAAGCTCTTTTTTTTCTTTTTTTTTTTTTTTTTCCTATTTTTTAAATGCTAAGTAAGAGCACTCCAGTTAAACAATGGTAACAGTGCTCTAGATTTTAAGAAGGAATACGGGCATACTAAAGGTCATGGACAGGCTTTCATAGAACTTCTCACTCTGTATCATCTCCCAGTGTTTAACAAGAGAAAAAAAAAGGGTGCTGGAGATGCTTTTTGGAGAAATCTTATAAACTGGTGGTTATCCGAGAATAAAATATTATTGCATAGTAGTATTCTTGGAGAAAAGTGTGTTCTTATAGGATACGAGATAGTTTAAGTGTTTTAATGGAAGTGGTAGCTGTGACTGCAGGACAGCTGTCAACAGGTGTGAAGTAAAACCTTGATTTTTAGCATGAAGGAGAATTTTGTTCTGTCAGGGTGAAAAATAGGACAGATATTGCATGTTGCTCTTCTGAACAGAACCTGCTTTGTTTTCAGCGTGAATTTTAGAATGTATATGCAGATCTGGATGTCAGAATTAATCTTGAAAAACTTCACTTGTGGAACAAGACAGTAGAAGGAAAGCTAAACATTTTCCTTAATGTTTCTGTATTAAATATTTCTCAGGAAACAGTTCCATGAGTTAGTAATTCTTCGAAGACATTTGATTTGGCTGTGAAGTAGATTGCTTTCTGTGGATGCTTTACAGTACAGTGTACTGATCATAATGTATGACAAAGCTTTTCAGAAAGTGACATTTTACTTCCTTACATGCAATGTAGCAGAGTTTGGTTTTTTCCTGTTATGGATAGGGTGGAGAAAGCATGGGGTGGAGGGCCACTGTGTCCACAGGCAGTGTGGAAGGGACTGGGGGAGCTGAGAGCACCCACGAGGAAACCTTGGCAAGGTCTTTTTCTGTTTGATTCTGTAGGGTTGGGGAGCCTCAACTAAGCACCATGCTCTCAAGTGTTACTGCATTGTAGTTGTTGCCTACCCTTTTTCAATGTCATGGGCAGGAAGCTGATGAATTTTCTATGAAAACTACTTCTGTTTTCTGTGAGTCTTAAGTAATGTTTATGATATCTTGCTAATATTTTTATTTCTAGAAGCAGCAGTAGACAGACAGATCACATTTCCTTTATCTCCAGCTCATAATACTGAAGTGGAGAGAAATGGAAAACCAGGACTGGTTGAATTCAATGAAGAAATGCAGTATATGGATGTAGAGGAACCACAATGTAAGTTTTATTTGTTACATTCTGTTTAAAATATGAGCTTGCTTTTATTCTTTAATGATACACAGGTATTTCTTTGCAAAAAAAATCTCAGCTATTTAAAACAGACTAATGTCTCAGCCCTCTTTACCTCTCTCACTGGGTCTGTTTACTGTAGAAGTTGAAAGTTTAACACAAACACACCCAAAAACATCCCACAAAACAACAAACTACTGGAGAGTTTTGGTAATTAAAAGTAGATTAGTATTTATTTGAATTTATAAATAAAGTAGATTGAGAGATCATCTTTATAACCTTAAACTCTTACTCTGTTCCAGCAGTATTTTACTTGGTTTCCTTAGCTAATTTTAATAGATTTTTTTTCTTTGCATACCTGGCTTTCATAGAGATTGCTGCTGTAAACCAGCAAAAACAATAAACAGCTAGTAGGTAATTCATAACTAGTCATGTTGACTTTTGGCCGCATCACACTTGCTGTGCCTGTTGTTACAACCTTTTAACAAGTATTCTTCCACAAAATCTGTTAGAGTGACTCTGAAAGGCAGTCACATTGGATCTGAGTGAGGTCTAGAGACTAAAAACTGATAGTCGGAGTAAATCAGTTCCAGAACTATGATTCTTCTTTTTTGGTCCTTTCAACAGTCTTATTTTACACATTTTATATTTTGTGGCTCTGAGCCAATCAATGTACCTATTATCCTAATAATATAACTGGAAATGCTTTTAAAACTGTCATTTACCTTTATTGATTTCACTGGAAAATGGTTAAAAGTGAACCTCATATAACTGTTAGTTTTTCAATGTAGCATGACATGTATTTAGTGATCAGAGTTTGACATGGTGTATTTTCAACCCATGCAAATGATCAGATTTTGTGACTCAATTATGAATAATTCAGGTCCATATTACTCATATTTTTTAAGGTCTTAGATTGTGTCCATTCCTGGAGGAACACAAGGAAGATATACTTTGTGGTCCAGTATGGCTGGCTACTGGACTTGATCTATCAGGACATGCTGGAATGTTGACTCTAACAAGTCCAAAGCTTGTTAAAGGTAACCCAGTTTATTCTGCTATTCACATGAAGTATGTGTGAGTAAAGTGTGTTGCGTACTTCTGTAGTCAGACTTTGGTTTGTATTTATTTTCATGTTGACAAATTTTGTTGTATAACATAACAGTAAGTTAACTTTGCAAACTGATGCTCAAGTACTGTAATTATTGTAGCTGAGCTTTGCTTCTACACTATATCTGTGAATATTAAATCTGTTTATAACTTGTCCCTAGTAAACAATGTAAATTCTCTGCCCCCCACCCTTTTCTTTTTTTCTTCCCCCCCCCCCTTTAGGCATGGCTGGTGGCAAGTACCGCTCATTCTTAATTCATGTTAAAGCAGTGAATGACAGAGGAACAGAAGAAATCTGCAATGGTGGTATTAGACCAGTTGTTAGAATACCACCTCTCAAACCTCAAACTAACAAGGGCCATTCCCTTGCTTCATTGTTGGCAAAAGTTGCAGCAGGCAAGGTAATGACTGGCCAAGAAAGATATCTGTGTTGAAGTTGTAGAAATGGTATGATATATGTAATCTGAAAATGAAGCAGCTGTTAGGAGAGTTAAGATCCATTAAAATTACTTTTTTAAGAGTTAAGACATCAAGAATCAGAGTTCAGCATCTCTCAAGTTGTTTTCTCTGTGCAAATTTAGCTGAAAAGGTCTGTTCTGCCACTTCCCCATTCTGAGCTGTTGATTTTGAAACAACTGTTTCCGTGAGTGTTTTCAGTAGTGCATACAGCTCATCCTCCTATGAAGGACTGTATTTGTGTGTGTGTATTTTACTCTTGATCATTGTAAGATCGGGTGATACAATGTACATCTTTTGGACACTATTAGAAAGGTTAGAACATAACAAGTTACAGAGCATTGTTAAATTTGATTATCTCTATTAGGGAATAAAAGTAGTCTATTTTAGTACACTGCTCAAACTGAGGTGAGATTTTACTGGAGTGTATTTCTCTGAACAATATATACAAATGAAGCAGTCAAAACCAGCATGATTTATGATTATTCTTTTTTTCCTCCCCAAAAAACCAGGAAAAGCCATCTAGCAAAATTGAAGCCACTAATTCTTCAAGAAAATCAGACAATCTGAGAGGTTGTGACTTACTTCAAGAAGTATCTGTAACAATTCGAAGATTTAAAAAAACTTACATGTCAAAAGAAAGGTTAGTAAGTGTTTTTTAATTCTAAAAGATATTAGCTTTAATTACACTTACCATAAAACACGTAGTTCAAAATAGCTCAGGTCAAACTACTGTTTCAAGTTATTTCATAAACATGTTTTATATGGAAAGTCCTGTAAATTGTGAATTTGAGAGCACTGTGCTATGCAGTTTGTGGTAGAATAACACCATGCATGAAATTATATGTTGAGTGATTATTTGCCTGAATGGAAAAGACAAATGTAAATAGCTAAATTATTTGGACAGGTTTTTGACTTGGGTGTTTGTTTGTTTGTTTGGGTTTTTTTTGTTTGGTTTTTGTTTGGTTGGGTTTTTTTAAGAAAACATCTTTTTATTTCCACATTGTCTTGTCTCTTACAGCAGAGAATACATTATTTGTCAGAAAGTTTAGAATCAAATTTAACTAACAAATTTTTACTCAACAGTTAAAGTCTCTATGGATTGGTAGTACAGACCTAAATACAAATAATATAGTATTTAATTTGTATGTAATGGTCTTACAGAGGCTGCAGAGAGGTATGTGCAAATGGTTGCCAAAGAGTGTTGTAGGTGGTGAAAGTTTGTTTAGGTTTAGAAGTTACCAGATAAGTTAATAAAAATTCCTTGAAGGTCAGTAAGTATACACTCACCTCAGAAGTTCTGTGAGCAGAAAACAGAAAGACTGGGTATGTGTGCTAGAAAGTATCACATATGCTTATGTACTAGTTTTACTCTCATGTAGACATCTTTCTTTTGCCACTCCTAAGACAGGATACAAAGCTGGAGGGACACTTTCATGGGAGAATGGCCGTATTGGATAATTCTGGTTTTCATTTCCTTCCCCTCCTCCCTAGAGTTCAACGGTGTGCCATGTTACAGTTTTCAGAGTTCCATGAGAAGCTGCTCACCACTCTTTGTAAGAAGACAGATGATGGTCTGACTACAGAACATGCTCAGAGTCTTGTACTAGACACGCTTTGTTGGCTGGCTGGAGTGTATTCAAATGGACCTGGCAGGTAAGAGAAGTAGTGTTTAAATTGGCATGGCTACTTCTCAGTATCAGCTCTGTTAAAACAAAAAAAACCCAAAACAACACCACAAAAAAACCACCAAAACCCCCCCCCCAGTTTTGTACCGTTCTCTAAAGTATGCAACTTGTTTTTACAGCTCAAAGGAAGGAAATGATAGCTTGCTTTCTAAAACACGTAAATGTGTCTCTGATGTAATACGTGTTTGCTTCTTTGAAGCTGGGCGGAGCATAGCTCACAAATGTGCACGATTTCTTGCACTATGCATCAGGTCAGTGGTAATTATTTCTATACATTTTTATATATTTCTATTTTCTACATATTTCTATATACATTTTCTATATATTCTATATATATTTCTATATGTATATGAATTGTATATGTGCGTTTGTTATCCTTTACCACCAAATTTATAAAGCAACAAGATCTAGAAGGTCTTCTGCTGAGGAAAAACGAGTTAGGCTATGACTGCAAAGAACATCAGTTTTTCAACTTCATCTTAAGGGGGAGATTTCACGATTTGTTCTTACTTCATTAAGTGCTATGTTATTCTTTGTAGCAATGGCAGGGG